>NC_064564.1:119509051-119736551 GCF_937001465.1 Orcinus orca | reverse complement strand
TTGCCCACGTTTGGTTTATCTCTTCATCTGTTAGGGCACGCTTGGGTTGCTTCCACATTTTAGCTATGGTGACTAATGCAGCTGTGAACATGGGTGAGCAAATACCTGTTCAAGTCCCTGTTTTCAGTTCTTCTGAGTAAACACCCAGAAGTGGGATTGCTGCATTGTATGGTAATTCTTTTAAATTTTATTTTTATTTGTTCATTTATTTATTGATGGCCGCACCATGCGGCTAGCGGGATCTTAGTTCCCCGACCAGGGATGGAACCCGGGCCCCGGCAGTGAAAGCACTGAGTCCTAACCACTGGACCACCAGGGAAGTCCCCTTATGGTAACTCTTACGTTTAATTTTTTGAGGAACCGTCACACCGTTTGCATTCCACCAGCAGTGCACACAGTTTCCAATTTTCCCACATGCTCACCAACACTGACCTGCTGGTGGTCTTGTTTTTATACCATGGTAAATGGATGTGAGGTGGTACCTCACTGTGGTATCGATTTGCATTTCCCTAATGATTAGTGATGTTTCGCATCTTTTCATGTGCTTGTCGGCAAACCATATATTTTCTTTGGAGAAATGTCTATTCGTGCTCTTTGCCCATTTTGGAATCGGGTTGTTTGTTGTTGTTGTTCAGTTGTAGGTGTTCCTTATGAATTCTGGGTATTAACTTATTATCACGTATATGATTCCATGGGCTGCCTCTCCAACGACAACTGGAAACTGCATTCTCCCGGGACATCCTGGGGTGGGTGGTCCTTCCCTGAGGTTCTCCCCGGGGCACACCCGAGACAGAGACAGTGCTGGGCAGGGGGAGATGCAACTAGAGGCGGGTGGCTGCTGGGGTACACTATTAACCCGCCCCCTACCCTGGGATGGGGGTGTCAGCCCCAGGGAAACTCACGGAGGGGAAGTGAAGCACCGGGGCAGCACAGGCCCCCAGCTGGGTGCCCACCGGCAGGGGCCCAGCCACATGCTTCCTCCCAAGACCTCCCATTACAGACGAGGAAACCGAAGCTGGCTGGAGGCTGGCTTCCGGTCAGTCATTGCCCAGGGGCTGCCCCAGGGCCATTGACACCCTGGCACATTATTGCCCAAACTTAGGGCTTGGCGGCCAGGATGGGTAGCCCCGATCACAGTCACTTCTTGTCTTGTGGCCGGCGCTGTGTGAGTCTCCTGGAGCCGCCATAACAAAGGACCGTAAACCGGGGGGCTGCAAACAGTAGAAGCTGAGGGTCCTTCCTGCCCCGTCCAGCTGCTGGCGGCTCCGGGGCTCCTCGGCGTACAGCCACCTTGCTCCAGCCTCTGCCTCGGCTTCCCAGGGCGTCCTCTGTGTCTGTGCCTGTTTCCTTTTCTCTTTCAAGGGCACTTGTCAGTGGATTTAGGGCTCTCCCCAATCCAGGATGATTTCATCTCAAGATCCTTCACTAATTACATCTGCAAAGACCCTATTTCCAAATAAGGTCACTTTCTGAGGTTCCTGGTGGACATGGAATGGGCGGGGGGGCTGCTTGGCCCCTGCAGGCTCTCAGCTTCTGCCAGGCCCGGCACACCAGGGGCTGCTCCTCCCGCAGCAGTGAGGCCCGCTGCTAGCAGATGTCTGGCCGTAGCCCTCCGGCCGGGCTCATCCAGTCCTTTTATACACGCTGCCTCTGGCTTCCTGGGGTCTCCCGGTCCTGGCCCGTGGGGCAGGGAGGCCTGCCTCATAGCTCAAACTGGCTGCAGACACTCTCTTGCTCTGGACCCCACTCAAAACGGACTGTGTTCTGCCTCCCCCAACCAAAGGGGGTGGGGCAGTGCCCAGGGGCCTCTGGAGCGCCTCTCGGATCCACAGTGGCAGCCGGGGCAGTGCTGTCTCCTGCACAGCAGGGGCAAGGGCACCGTCGGCCCCGCCCTTGGAGACCAGCGGTCCCTTCCAGTCTCAGAGGGCGACGTGGCCTCTGCTGTTGGGTCCAGCCCACCACACCTCTAAAACGTTTCTGGTGGAGAAGCCCCTGAATCTCTGCCGGGCTCTTCAGTCACCCAGCTGGACGGCGCTCGGGTTGCAGAATCCCATCCTGAGCCTCCCCCTCCTGGAGCCTCTCCGGTCCCAGCAGACCTAGTGTGGCTCTCCCAGGAGCACCTGATGACCAGCCCAGCTCAATCTTCGGGGGAGCTGGGGGACCACACAAAGCATGCCCCAGGGGGCTTCCCTGGTGGCGCAGTAGTTAAGAATCCGCCTGCCGATGCAGGGGACACGGGTTCAAGCGCCGGTCCGGGAAGATCCCACATGCCGCGGAGCAACTAAGCCCGTGTACCGCAACTACTGAGCCCGTGTGCCGCAACTACTGAGCCCGTGTGCCGCAACTACTGAAGCCTGCATGCCTAGAGCCCTGCTCTGCAACAAGAGAAGCCACTGCAAGGAGAGGCCCGCGCACCGCAACGAAGAGCAGCCCCCGCTCACCGCAACTAGAGAGAGCCCGCGCGCACCAACAAAGACCCAACACAGCCAAAAAAAAGAATAAATAAAATAAATTAAACAAACAAACAAAACAAAACACGCCCCAGGACTCCCAGCCCCCCAGTGCTGTCACCCCTGGGGAAAGTGGATAAGGATACAGGCGCCAGCCGCTGGAAGGGAGGGGACACGGGCAGAGGACCCATGGATTGGGCTGGGAGAGGAAAGGAGTGACAGGCAGAGTGAACAGCCAGTGTGCGGACCAGTGGTGAGTCAGTAGTTGAGGCAATCGAGGAGGGCTTCCTGGGGGTGGCCAACACAGGCTTCACCCGGGAGGCTCCTCTGCTGAAGAGGCCACAGGGCCTTTGGGGCCCAGCTCCCATTGAATGAGCCCATTGTTACCTCATTCAAGGGTACAACTTCATGGGCGAGGTGCTATCACCACCCCCACTCCCTGGGTGAGGAAAACTAGCCCAGGGTGGCCGGGGGCACCACAGGGGCTGCCCACAGCCTCCTCCTTCCCCTCCTCCAGCCTCCCAGGCAGCGAATTCCCTGTGCCCGCAGGGTCCCCTCTCCTGGAGGACTGGCTGCAGGGCCCAGTGTTCAGACTGAACCATCCTCCAGTACAAGCCCCTGGGAGGCCATGCCAGGTCCCCGGCTTTGAAGGACACCTGTACCCCAAGTCCCGAAGCTGCGCTTCCGCCCACCTCCCTCCGCCTTTCCACCGGGGAGAAAGCAGGCCTCTCACACTGGATGCCCACACCTGCCCCTTAACTTCAGTGGTGCCCCAGAAACTGCAGGTCCTGCTGGCCCCTCTCCTGCCCCACGTCACCATCCACCAGCGTGAGCTTCTAAAAAGTAATCGTGAACCACAGCAGCCCCGGACTAATCCCCTCGGGACTCCCTACTGTAGCCAGCTCGAACTCCAAATGCCTCCCTGTGGCCTGGGAGATCCTGCGGGAGGGGCCCTGTCACTGCCCTGATGCCTTTCCTGCCCCTGCTCCCTGCAGCCTCAGTCCCCTCCGTCCTGTTTCTTGGAGGTGCCAAGTGCCTGCCTACCACAGGACCTTTGCACAAGCTGCTACCTGGCCAGGCCGCTCAGCCCTCGCTCTTCTCCAGAGGGGCCTGACACACGACGACACACAAGGCTGCGCTGCAGCCTGTGCGGTGAGCTCCTGAGAGCAGAGCTGTGCCCTCACACAGTAGGTCCTCTACGGACGAGTGAACAAGGCAGGGAGAGAGCGCAGGACCCACGTTCCCCACCCTCGGGGAGGCGCTGGCTCACCCGCCACGGCCCAGGGGTCCTGGGACACCCCTGCCGGACTGCAGGTTCTGAGGGGGACAGGGTGGCCGGGGGCCCAATGAGGGGCTCCCCATGGCAGGACCCCCTTCTTGCCCTGCCCCCCTGGGGTTCAGAGGGGCCTCGGGGGCAGACCAGACCAGCCTGAGAGGAAATCCTTGTATTTTTTGAGGACAAATGGAAACAAACCGCTTCTTGTTTATTTCCTGGTGAATTGTGAGCAGGGGAGCGGGCTGGGGGCGGGTGCTGGGATTAACTCTTTCTCCTCTGGATTTAATTGTCCCCCCTTCCGGCCTGGGCTCCTCCGAGACTCCCAGAGCCTGGGGAACCGCTTTCCTGAAGCCGACTCCAAGGGGGAGGGGAGGGACTGAGAAAACACACACAAATCAAGCCTCAGCAATAAATAACCCCCGGCCTGTGGAGGCTGAGAACCCGGAAACGCCCCCAGGTCGGCCCCCATAACCGGGGCTTGGGGGCCTGGGGGCCTGGGGACCTGGGGCACCTGACCAGGAGCCGGGGCTGGGCTGGCCCTGGAGCTGGGAAGAGCCATGCTAAACCTGTGGGCGTCTTTGGGGATCCTGAGCTGGGGGCCCCTCTGCGGCAAGTTTTTCCCATTACCTCACCCGGAAGGGCTGAGCCGGAGGGGGTGAGCCGCCCCCCTGGAGCCGCTGTCAGACCGGCGTCTTCTTTGGCCAGGGTGGCGTTGAGCCTGGAGTAGGAGCAGACCCAGTGTGCCTGGGGTCCCTGCCCCCCACTGCCCTGGCACCCACCTGCCAGACAGCAGGCCTGCAGGGAGGACCAGACCCACGTCCTCCCTCCCCTGCGCAGTTCACCCTGCAGCCTCGGATACAGAAACTGATAAAGGCCGAGGGATGAACCCACAGGCAGGGATGGGATCCACGCCTGGGATGCAGGTGGCCCCGCTGCAAGGAAGGCCACTCTGGGCCCGGCAGGGGCCGCCTGACCACCCAGCCTTGTCTACAGCCTGGAGGCCGCACCAGGAGGGTCATGCCCACCCTACAGAAGAGGAAACTGAGGCTGTGGGAAGCTCCAAAGGGAGCGGGGCCAGCCCCTGGGGAAGGCCTGGGATGGACCTCGCCCCTCACCTCACACTGTCTTGAGGGGGAGTTTGCAGGCCAGGACCCCTCCCTGGGAGAGCCTGCAGAGTGGTCTCCCACCCACCTGCCTCAGGCCCCCCCCAGGCTTTGGCCTGGCGGCCTCCCGTTTCTGATCCCCCCACCTCCCACCAGCCAGGCTAGACTCCGCCCCCGGACACGCCGGTTCTCACAGTCCCAGTGGTGACACTCCCACACTGTCCCGCAGATGGGCCCCTCCTGGCTCCCAGCCCCCGCCCCCCAGCTTGCTGGAAACGCCAACCAGATGTTGGGACTGTGGCCCGGGGGGCGGGGGGCGGGGAGAGGAAGTGGTTGGGGGCTGTTGGCCTGGAGTGCAAGCAGGGCCTGGCAGGACTCAAGCTTGTGCTGGGGCTTGGGGACACGCGCCGGCGCTGTCAGAGAGACAGGGCAAGAGCCCCCACTGCCCCCATTAACCAGATGGCGGCACTGAGGACCCAGAAGGCCCAGGGCCGAGCCGCCCGGGCCAGGGCACTCAGGCCTCCGTTGGCGTCTCTGCCTTGCTGTGCCTCGGCCGCCCCGAGCCTCGCTGGGCACGAGCCCCACGGGCACTGGAGCGTGGGGGCTGTGGAGGCTCCGTGCCCGCAGGCCCCCGTGACCCGCGTGGGTGCCCCCGCCTCCGCCCTGGGCCACCACCAGCCTGGCACCTCCCCTGCTGCTGTCCACCTGCCCGCGCCTTCCCCACTCTGGGCCACACCATGCACACACGTGCGCATACGCACATCCAAACATTTATGTGCACACGTTCATCCACACACACACGTGTGTGCGCACATGCACTTGCACACTCAAGGGCACCCGCCCAGCACGCGCGCCTGAAGACAAGCACACGCTCACGTGTGCACACATGTAAGTGGGTCGCCCAGGCAAACGAGCTCAGGCTCACACTTGCACGCACGTGTGTACACATACGTGCACATGCAGAACACACAGAGCATGCACTCGTGACGTCGTGTCCTCGTGCACGTGCTGACGCACTTGCACATGGACGGGGCACACCTGCGTGCACACGCACACGTGCACGCACGCCCCGGGTACAGCTGGCTCCCCTCCTGGTGCCCTCTCGTCACCAGGCCCGCGTCTGCAAGGCTCTGGGCCCCGGGAGAGGGGCAGGTGGGGGCGGGGCCAAGGGCGACAAGGCAGCTGTGGCGCCCCCGGGGAAGCGGAGGGATGCTCTCCAGGAGGACAGGGCACCTGCCCGGAGGGCCCCTGAGCGGGCAGAACCAGGACGGCTCCCTGCACGGGGCGCCGCACCCGCCACCTTGGGGACCTCCTGCCATCCAGAGCCCCGAGAACAGGACCCTCACGTCCCGGCACTCAGCCCACCCCAGGCTCTTGACTCAGCCCCATGTGTCACCGGATAAACATTTATTGGATATTTCCTGCCCGGCCCCAGGCCTAAGTGCATGACTCCGCCATCAGTGTGAGGGGGGTGGTGAGTGTGTGCAGGCCAGGCCGTGTGGGAAGGTGTGTGTGGCGGCGTGCGTGTGCACCTGTGCTGGGGGGCCGGCCCCTATGGCTGTGGGGGGAGCCGCCGGCCTGCACCAGCCCCCCGTCCTGGTCTGGGGGGGGGCAGGCCCTGGCTGCCCCCTTGGGTGTGGGGCTCGGGCCCTGCAGCCCTGCCTGCTCCCCACTGTCCTCCTGGCGCCTGGGCTCTGCCACTCCGGGGTCTGCCCCTTCCTGAAGCGCCCTGGGCCTCGCCTCCGGATCTTTGCCCTTGTTTGTCCCCGGGAGTACCACCTGTGCCCGCCGTTGGTTTATGTGACCCCGCTCATCCTCCTGGACCCAGCCCCCACCTCCGGTGTCTGCGGACCCCCGGCGGCCCACAGGGCGGCCCCTCCGGAGGCTGAGCTCCCAGAGGCCCCACAGGCCCGACTGACCGTGAGTGCTCCGCAGATACGCCAGGGATGGAGGCGTGGATGGACAGATGAACGAACGCATCTCTGCTTGGCTGGGATGAGCCTGAGGAAGCAGGGAAGACAGTTTGGGGCCCAGGAGGGGCCCTGCCCAGCCTCTCTCCCCACCCCGCACAGAAAGGCCTTCCCCGGCACCACGTCCAAGTGCCGCCCTGTCCTGTGGTTGGCCTGTCTCCCCACCCTGCACACGCAAAGACCAAGCCTCAGAGAATTGGAAGTACTCAGCCAAAGTCACTCGAGCCCAGATCTTTGACTACTAGGGTGCGGACAGTGGGGTGTCCCCTCGTGCAGCACTCGCGTCGCGTTCGCTGGTCCCAGGAGGGACTGCGGGGAAGGGGCAGAGGCTGAGTTACAGGGAAGTGAGTCAGACCCCCGGTGTCCAGGCCCAGCCTGTCACTCACGGGCTGTGTGGCGTTTAGCAGGTTGCTTGCCCTCTCTGGGCCTGCCTCACTTTTCCCTCCTCTAACCGGCTGAGCGTCAGCCCCATCAGGCTGTGAGTAGGTGAGGGGGCCCTGGCTCCTGGGCTGTCCCTGCAGCACTTGCCTGGGACCCTGGGACCCAAGGAATGCAGGTTGGGCCTGGTGAGCAGCTCGCCTGCCCGCCTGCCTGTAGGAAGCAGCGGAGTGAGGTGGAAGGAAGGCCGGCTCCAGCCAGCCTGGGGGAGGGAGAAAGCAGGGACGCCCAGGGAGCCGCTCATTGTGACCAGGGCTGTGGGGGAAGGAGGGAGGAAGTTGGGGGGGCCCCGCAAACCCCAAGCAGGGAGAGGGAGGGGCGGGAGCTGGTGGGGCCAATGCCAGGCTCTCCAGCCACGCAGGCCACCCCCTGGAGACGAGCACCTCCCCGGCTGCAGCCCGGGGACAGTGGCAGCTGCTGAGTCCCTGCTGTCCACCCGGCTGGGAGGCAGGCACTGCAGTCAGAGAGGAGGGGACACACCCGTCCCGCTGCAGGAGACTTCCAGCTGGGAACCCTGCAGACCCGGGGTGCGGGGGGCCCTGAGGATGTTGGGGGCACAGGAGGCTCCAGCCGGCCGTGCCTGGGGGTGGGGCATCTGGTGACACCATTAGTGTCACAAGCTGGGCAGCTTAAAACAACAGAAATTTATTTTCTCCCAGTTCCAGAGGCCAGAGTCTGAAATCACAGCGTTGCAGGGCCGCGCTCCCTCAGAGGCTCTCGGGGAGGGTCTGCTCCCTGCCTTTCCCAGGGACTGGCGATCCGCTGGTGACCCTTGGGGCTCCTGGGCTTGTGGCTCCATCACTGTGACCCCTGCCTCTCTCTTCACACGGCCTTTCCCTCTGCGTGTCTGTGTCTCTCTTCTCCTCTTATGAGAACGCCTGCCATTGGCTGTGGGGCGGCCCTAACCCAGGAGGGTCTCATCTCGAGCTCTTTACTCGGCACAGACCCCGAGTCCAAATACATTCACCTCCGGAGGTTCCAAGCGGACATATCATTTGGGGGCCGCAATTCTACCCACTGCAAACACCGTGGACCCTCAGTCCAGCACCGGACATCCAAGCAGTCCCTCCCCAGATGCTATCTTCAGTCCCAGGGCCCTCGAGTCAGAGTTAGCTGGGGGAGGGCCGGGGACAATGCTCCCGGCAGGGGGAGCAGCGTGGGCAAAGGCCAGGCGCAGTGGGGTGCTGGGGGCTCTCCCTGCCCTCTGGTGACCGTCCGCTGGGCTCGGCTTCCTGGCAGTGCGTCTGCCCCTCTGCCCGCCGGTAGCTGCTCTCCTGGCTGTGGAGCTGGGAGGCCGTGGGCCCTGCAGCCGGGAGCTGGGCCAGGCCGGGGAGCAGAAAGGGGACACCTCCTGTGGGCCTGAGGGCCTGGGAAGCCTGCGGCAGGTGCGTCCCCAGCCCCCGAGGCCCAGCCGGGCCGGGCTAAGGTTTCCCGAGCTGGTGCCGAGGCTGGGCCGGGGCCTCCCCAGCATGGGCCAGCCTGTGGCCCGACTCCCAGGGCGCCGCAGAAATGTCCTTTTGTTGGCCGAACAAAGCAGCTTTGAGCCGGGCCCTTATCTCAGGTGCGGTGAGATGGGACACCCAGCCGGCCAGCCTGGATGGGGCCCCAACCAGGAGGGGCAGGGCAGGGCTGCCGGAAGGGTCTGGGGGATAGGAGGTGAGCTGGGACTGCCTCCTGCTACCAGGGGCCTGCACGGGCTCACGAGGGGCATAGCTGGCCCATCAGATAAGGCCCAGGTAGACAGGCAGGCACAGCAGGCAGACATACACAGGTGGGCACAGGTGGGCACAGGCTGCTCTGGGATGAGGGTGGGCGCCTCCCTATGTGGCAGGTGCCAGTGGGTCAGGGGCTGCTCCCTGGCCCATGCCTGCGTCCCTCTGCAGATAAAACCCCGACCCTGGGCGCGTCCAGGGCAGATCCAGGAAGTGTGTCCTTCAGGGGTCCCCGGCACCTGGCCAAGCCTGCCCCCCAGTGTCCCAGGGAGCTCAGAGGCCAGCTGGAGTGTGGCCTGGAGGAGTCATGAGGTCAGGTCACCTCATTCTGCCTCGTGTTTCTGCCTCGTGTCTCTGGCCAACTTGGGACTTGCTGTTGTCTCGGCCTCCATTTCCCCACGTGTGTGTACAGTGACCCAAAGGGCTCCAGGGAGCAGCAGCCACCCTGCCCTGCTGGCTCGGGACCCACCTCAGCCCTCCTCGGGGGTGGGGCCACCAGGAGATACCCCAGTGGAGAAGGATGCGGATGGAAGCCGGCCTGCTCCCCACACCTGATGGGCGGGAGACATCGCGGTGGCCTGTGCCCGCACGGCCTGCGGGGCACTGGACGCGGACGCGGGCATTCGGCCCCTCCCAGCCTGCGCCCTCTCTCCCTCATCTCTGTGTCTGGGGCTCAGAAAACATCTATTGAATGAATGAATAAATGAATGAGTGAATCAGTGAGTGAGTGAGAGACAGAAAATAAGAGGAAACAGGCAGGCCCACCAGCCCAGGAACCCTGGGTGTATCCAGCAGGAAGTTCTCTCATCAGGCCCAGAAGCTGCCCGGCCTTTCCGGAAGACCAAGGGGGGAGCTGTGGTTGGCCACCCCCTCGGGGCTGCAGGATGGGGGAAGGGAGAGGGCGCTCCCAGCAGGAACACATCCCTTCTGACGGCGGGTTTGAGGCTGGGGGTGGGGGAGTTTCCTTGCCCGGTGAGGGTGGGTCCTCGGCAGACGCCCTCCCCGCACACCCCCAGACGCCTTGCGGGGCTGCCTGGCCACAGAAAGTCGTCCTGACAGCTCCGTTGGGCTGGGAACGGGCTAGACCACCAGTGGGCCCTGTCTGGACAGGCTTATTTCAGTGCCCAGGGCGGGGGGTGCAGGGCCCCCGCACCCTCAGCAGCTATAATTAGCCCCTAGTTGGAGGTGGGCCCCGGAAGGACCAGAGTTTGTGCCGTGCAGAGCCCCCGGCCCTCTGCCCCCTGGCCCGAGCCCCTGGAGCTTGGCCAGGCCGAGGGAAGTCCAGCCTGGTCTCCTCTGGCCCCCCACGTCCCCCCCCCAAGGCCTAGGGGGCAGGAGGCTGCGTCGCTGGAATGAACGGTCCCCTTCCCGCCTGTGATCGGGGTCTTTCTGTTTCCTTTCCTCCCACCTCTCCCTGACTTTCCCACAAACATTTCTGAGCATAAAAATAACTTCATTGGGAATGACAGTCACTGGCTGCCTCTCTCTGAGCCCCCCGCCCGAGGGGACCTCACACACGAGCTCCGGCCCAGGACGGGTCTCTGAATATCAGGCCTCTGGCAGCTGTATTTGGAGAATCTTTCTCTAACAAAAATACCCAGGCTGGGTTTATTTATAAGCAGCCTGTGTCTGGGGGTGTAAAAGTGGGGTTGATGCCAGGAGCCTCTGGGGCAGAGCGGGGGCAGCCTTGCTACATTTTTTTATCCTTTGATGCTGTCCACTTCTACCAGGGAAAATGACTTTTGTCATTTAGGCCGTTTGCCAAGCCATTTAGAATCTTTATTTTATTGGTTGGGAAAACAGTCTTCACACAAAACTTAGCCCCCGCCCCCTAGGAAATAACGGTTCCCATGGGGCCAGGCCTCAGCCCTGTGGGTGCCCGGGCTGTGGCCTCCGTGGAGGTGGCTTTTCAGAGAACATCCTCACCGCATCACCTAAGGACAGAGTCAGCCGGCCCTGGAGGTGGGGCTGGCCAAGGGCTGGGAGCCTGACACAGTGCCCTTGGCCCCTGGGCCACCCTCTGAGGTTCAGTGTCCCCAGGCCAGCAGGGATCCCCGCGGAAGGCGCTTGGTACCGGGCCGCTGTGCTAACACACAGCGTAACTCGTACCATCACACGTAGGGAGAAAGGATCCCTTCCTGCACCGACACCCCCGGGACACCTGGTGCCCTCGGCCCCGCTCAGTGTTGCCACCTGAGGGCCAGACCGTCGTGCTCTCCTCAGCCCCCTCGCAGAGGCCCTTTGCTCCTACAAGGTTCCCCTCAGGGTCTTGGATTGTTTCTCTAGGTATGCGCTGAACAGGGCCAGCTGCCTCTGGAAGACCGTGGACAGTTTTATGGGTCTTGTAGCCAAACGGACCCGTTGCCGATGCAGCCAGCGCGTCCCTGGCTTTCCGCAGCCTCACCACCGGCGGTCGGGGGCCCTCCACCCGGGTTTTGCTCACTCAGTTTCTGTGTTTTAATCTCACCCCTCTGTGCATTCATCGTCCTGCAGATATCTGTGAGGAGAGAGCCCATGGCTCGACAGGCCCCGTCAGGGTGCCGGGGGTGCCGCAGTGTGAGAGAAAGAGGACAAAATCTCTGCCTGCGTGGAGCCCACCTCGAGGGGGCGGGCAGGGCGGGTGGAGTGCGGGCAGCGTGGGCAGGGGGTGCTCGTAGTAAAGCAGGGGCTTGTGATGTGCTTGGCAGGTGAAGGCCACGAGGGGCCAGCGGGCGTGCGTGCGGGAAAGGGTGTTCCAGGCAGAGGGAACAGCTGGCGCAGGTGTGGAGGCGGGCTGGCGGTGGAGTGAGGGTGAGGGCCGGGCTGGCGGTGGAGTGCGGGGGAGGCCGGTGGGAGCGTCTGCCAGCCTTGGAGGCCACTCGGTGGCTCTTCAGGCTGCGACGAGGCTGCCCACGGGTTTGAGGCAGAGGGGTGGCTTGTTCCCACCTGCATTCTGAAAGTCTGCTCCGGCTGGCAGCATTGAAAATAGCCTGCAGGGCGAGTGTTGGGAGGGTCCAGTAAGACGTCCCCGGAATAATCCAGGGGAGGGGCGGGGAGTGGGTGCATCCCGGCTTCATTCTGAAGCCCCAGTTGATGGGATTTGCTAACAAACCCACAGTGTGGTGTGGGGAAGGAGGGGGTCAGGGTTTCCAGGACCTGGGAGGCCAGAGCTGCCACTAGCCGAGGACCCAGAAAACTGCCGGAGCCCTGGGTCAGGGGGAGACGGGGCTCAGTCTCGGAGCTGTGGGGTCCAGGCGCTCACCTGCCACACTCACTACGACAGGGAATTCCGCTGGAGAAGCCTGGCCGCCATGTGACCTGTGGAGCCTGAGGTCGGGTCTTGCCCGAGGCAGCGGGGAGAGAGGAGCCTCAGCAGAGGCCCCACGGGGGAGGTGGAAGCGGGCGCAGAAGCGGCAGCAGCCAGGACGGCGTCCTGGAGGCTGGAGCAGGAATGGCCCAGGGCGGCCGAACAAAGCCAGGGTCCAAAATCCAGGCGTGGCAGGGCCGCGCTCCCTCCCGAGCGTCCAGGGAGGGCCCCTCCTGCCTCTTGCAGCTGCCGGGGGCCCAGGCGTCCCCGGCTTGTGGCCGCGCCGCCCCCGTCTCTGCTGCGTCCTCACGCGGCTTCTCTCTGTGTCTGTCTCTCCTCTTCTGTAAGGACAGCGGTCATTGGATTTAGGACCACCCTCATCCAGGAGGACCTCGTCTCAAGATCCTTAATTATTGGGTTGGCCCAAAGTTCGTTCGGGTGTCTCCATAAGATGGTACAGGAAAACCCCGAATGAACTTTTTGGCCAACCCAATACCTCTGCAAAGATCCTTTTTCCAAATAAGGTTCCATTCCCAGGTTCCATGCGTCAGGAGGTGGGCCTGTGCTGGTACCATTCAGTTCACTGTACCAGTGAACGAAGGTTCCCCCGATTCCTCGGGAGCAGAGGCGAGCCCCAGGGGAGCCCTGCCACCTGAGGGCAGGAAGGCCAGAGGTGAGGATCGCTGTGTCCCGCAGAGTGGGCGACGGGGCACTGAGGAAAGGACGAGGGTCGTGACCCGTCCGGGCAGCCCCACCAGGCCCCCTCCTCTTTGATTCCACCCCCAAATGCTTCCCCAAATGTGACTGACCTCCCGCCGCGAGCCCCTGCCTGGCACGGCTCCTGCTGTGGAAGAGCTACCGGGTAAAGTCCAGGGAAGGGGGCTTCCTGGTGGCACAGAGGTTAAGAATCCGCCGGCCAATGCAGGGGACACAGTTTCGAGCCCTGGTCCGGGATGATCCCACATGCCGCGGAGCAATGCGCCACATGCGCCACAACTACTGAAGCCCGCGCACCACAACCCCTGAAGCCCGTGTGCCTAGAGCCCGTGCTCCGCAACAAGAGAAGCCACCGCACTGAGAAGCCCGCGCACCGCAACGAAGAGTAGCCCCCGCTCGCAGCAACTGGAGAAAGCCTGTGCGCAGCAACGAAGACCCAACGCAGCCAAAAAATAAATAAATAGAATTTAAGAAAAAAGTGCAGGAAATTAAAATTGAGAGAGAGAAAAACAAAACAAAACAAACAAACAAAAAACACGTGATGCGTAAAAACACAGAAAGCCCTCCAGGGTGAGGAGGGGTGGGTGCAGCCTCTAGGCACACATCGCGTTGGGATGACCCCGGCCACGTGGGCCAGGCCCAGACGGGCTCCACAGGGCTGTGCAGACAAAGGCCCCCTACCAGGGGCCTGGGCAGTTGCTCAGGTGGGTCTGGGGCCCCGCCCTGGCCTCCACTGACTCTCCGAAGACCGGGGGCAGAGCTCTCCAGAAGGGCGACACCTGGGCCTCTGCGTCTCCCTCCTCCTCCCCTCGGGGCTCGCCTGCCTCTGCCCGGCCAGCCCTGCCCAGGGAATGCAGGGCAGGGCCCGGCCTCCGTGTCTGCAGCCCACCTTGCTGCGCACCTGGTCGTCCTCCCCCTCCTGCAGGAGCACCTCTTGAGCCTTGCTGCCCTCACCAGGACTGGGGGCCTCACCCAGCTTCACCGCCGGAGGTGAGGTGACACGGCGGGTGGAAAGTCCCCTGCCCACACCTGGCACCCAGTAAGCACCCAGTAAATGCTGGTGCTGATGGCGGCTGTGCCCCGACTCTCCTGTCTCTCTGCGGCCGACAGGTCCCTCTGGGCCTTGGTTCCCCATCTGCACCAGTGGAGGCAGGACCGAATATTGCTAAGCTCTTTCTGGAGCAGCAAATATGTACGAGATGCTGACGTGTAGCAGCCTGATCTTGACATCCTCCTGCAAAGCACAGCACACTTGTTGACTGGGTTTTTTTTTAAAAGGGTGAAGGTGGAACAACCCCAAATAAACAGTGAGATGTGGGGACCAAGCACGAACGCCAAGGGGCCCTTAAGTGTCCGCTTTGCTCAATTATATGCAAATGGATTTTTAAAACTTGGATGAAATGGGCAACTTTATTTATTTATTTTATTTATTTTTATTTTTGGCTGTGTTGGGTCTTCATTGCTGCGCGCAGGCTTTCTCTAGTTGCGGCGAGCGGGGGCTACTCTTCGTTGCGGTGCGCGGGCTCTAGGCGCACGGGCTTCAGTAGTTGTGGCACGTGGGCTCAGTAGTTGTGGCTCGCGGGCTCTAGAGTGCAGGCTCAGTAGTTGTGGCTCATGGGCTTAGTTGCTCCGCGGCATGTGGGATCTTCCCGGACCAGGGCTCGAACCCGTGTCCCCTGTATTGGCAGGCAGATTCTTAACTGCTGAGCCGCCAGGGAAGTCCAGAAATGGGTAGTTTTAACCAAACCTTACACTAGAATATATAGAAAATGTAAACACACCAGTGCCAGAGAAGAAAGCAATTAGCGTGACCCACCCGCTTCCCACCAAAGCCCCGGTTGCAAGCAGGATTCCGGCGAACCGTCAGGAAGGAGACAGTTCTGATGCTGTTTAAGTTCCTTCAGCGACAGAGAAGGAAAAAAAAAAAAAAACGCTTCCAATTTTATTTTATGGAACCAGTATAATATTAATATCAAACTCAACTAAAATTGCACTAAAGTATATGAAAAACAGTAGACAAATTTCACCTTTGGAAATCAGTGCAAAACTCCTAGGCAGCTATCAGCTGGCAGAACCCAGCAGTCCTAAAAAGATGAAGCCCCCGCTTCTCCACCCCTGGCTGGGCCTGGGATGCAAGACTCTGGCCGGCACCCCTGCAGGAGTCGCCCACTGAGGCCACAGGCGGGCCTGGGAGAGGGACGAGGGTGGGTGAGGATCTCGGCTTTGCTGTCTCCCCCTCTGCGGTGGCTCATCCCTCCACCGAGGGTCACGGTGCCTGCCAGGCTACCTCTCTGCAGGTTCCCGTACTCCCCTGTCCCTGCCCTAAAAGCTGGAGCTCATATGGCCCTCAGGCTGCAGGACCCCTTGCTGTTTCCCTAATCATTGCCCCCACCTCTGTAAATAGTCCCTTTACTAAATCTCCTGAAATTACCTCATGTGAGCACACCATCTATTTACTTTTCGCACTCCGCATTATATGATTATACTTTACCTTTGAATAGCTCAAAAGAAAAAAGAAATTCATCTCCACTGATGTCCAAAAAGGCATTTGACAAAATTCAACAATATCTAGATTTTTAAACAATCATAATAAAATATGGCTAGATAAATATTTTCTTAACTTGATAAAATATCTGTCCTAACCCCAAACCAACATCTTGCTTCACGTGAAAATTCTAGAAGCATATCTATTAAAGTCAGGAATAGGACAATGGGGTCCACCAGTAGCTAACACTGTCCTGGAGGTACTGGCCAGTGCAGTTAGATATGAGAAAGAAATAAAGTTTTAACTACAGGAAAAAGAGGAAATAAAAGTATCATTGTTTGCAGGCAATTTTATTAAATATCTAAAAAACTGAAAGGTTTCAAACAATAAAAGAATTCCTTGGGGCTTCCCTGGTGGTGCAGTGGTTGAGAGTCCGTCTGCCGATGCAGGGGACACGGGTTCGTGCCCTGGTCTGGGAAGATCCCACATGCCGCAGAGCGGCTAGGCCCGTGAGCCATGGCTGCTGAGCCTGCGCGTCCGGAGCCTGTGCTCTGCAACGGGAGAGGCCACAACAGTGAGAGGCCCTCATACCACAAAAAAAAAAAAAAAAAAAAAGAATTCCTTATGGTGGCTGGGAGCAAAATAAATACAGGACTCTCAGTACCCTTCATATGTACAAATACTAACCCACTGGGCAATATATGAAGGAAGGATCCCCTATATGATTGTTGTAAAATTATAAAGTATTTGGAAATCAATAAGAAATATTCCAGATCCATGTTAAGAAAGATTTTAAATGCAACTGAGGGATGTAAAGGAATATTTAAACAAATGGAAAGGCCTAACTTTTAAAATATAAAAATACCATAAAGACATCAATTCTCCTTAATAAATCCATAAATATAATGATATTTCACTTTTTAAAAACCAGTAAGATTTATTTTTAAATTAAACAAACTAATTCTAAGGTTCATGTAGAAAACCAAACAAGCAAAAACAGCCAAGAAAATTCTGAAAAAGAACAAATATGTTTCGAAAAGAATTAGGTTTGGTTACTATGACAGAGACCCATATTCAGAGGCTTATTTTGAGGAGTGTTTATTTCTCTCTCCTGTAAAAGGAGCCTTGAGTGAGGCAGGCAGTACAGGGCTGCGGTGGCTCCATGGTATTCAGGTCTCAGGAGCCTTCCATCTCTCCACCCTGCCCTTCTGTTGTGTGATTTCCTTTCCAAGTTAGCCCAGTGGTACAAGATGGCTGCTGGAGTTCCAGCCATCACCTCATATTCCAGGCAGCTGGGAGAAGAAAGGGAGGAGAAGCATTCACACCCTCCTTTACAGGGAAAGCCCTTGGAAGCACTAAACCTCACTTCTACTTCCCTCTCACTGTCTAGAACCTAGTCGTGTAGCCACACTTCTCTGCATTGAAGCTGGCAGATGCAGGTTCTTAGTGCTTTCCTGCCTCAGATAAAACCAGGTTACAAAGGAGGAAGGGAGAAGGTCATGGATGTTGGTGTGGGCTCTTGTAATCTCTGTCAGTGTAAGAAGAGGAAACTCGCCCCACCAAGTATCAAAACAGTTCTAAAGCTACAATAATTAAAACAGTGTGATACTAGTGCAAGAATAAACAGGTAGATTAATGGAACAGAATAGAGCCCCAAAGCAGAGTCAAACACGTAAAAGAATTTAGCATGTGACAAAGACAGAATTTCAAATCAGTGAGGAAAGATGGATGGTTCAAAGACCCACCCATACCTGGGAAGCCATCTGGAAAGACTAAAGAGAGAATAAGGTTGGAGCTATATCTCACACCTCGTACCAAAATAAATTCCAGATGGGTCAGAGATTTCAAGGTGAAAAATAAAACCACAAAGGCCTAGAAAGAAACAGTAGAAATTTCTTTATAAATTTGAGGTGAGAACTTCCTAAGCATGACATAAAATACAAAAACCAAATTTACACAAAGAAGTGTTTTGATCAATTCAAATACATGAAATAAAGTTTCTACATAGCAAAAACCACCCAGAGCCACGTGGGGAAAAGACCTGCAAGCTCTATCACACAAAGGGATCATTTATCTTATATGTAAAGTTCTCCAACAAATCAATAAAACGGTCACCAATGCAGTATGGGAAAAAAATGAAAAAGCAAAGGATATGAACAGAGAGTTCCCATGAAAGGAAAAGCAAATGGCTCATGAACAGATGAAAGGTGCTTGGCCTCACTCTTGGTGAGAGAAATGCAAATTACAGATGCACCCATGGCATGTGTACCTATCAGACTGGCAGAGCCTCTGATGACACACTGTTGGCAGTGCAGTGAGGATACAGGGACTCGCACATATTACTGTAAATTATTGGAAATGGCTACAATCACAGCAGGGGGCCGTTTGGCAAACTCTCAGAATTACGAACGCACATCCTTTGACCCAGTGGTCCCACCTCTAGGAAGGCATCCTGCTCTCAGTGATCTCAGTCGGGTACAAGGTCATGGTTCCTGAGCTGTCCAGAATTAAACCCTAAATGCCCATCCGTGGACTGTAGAAACCATATGGCAGAATATTCGATGGACAAAGAAAAGAGTAAGGAAGAAGGCCTTCAAGCTTTAATAAGGTTTCCATTTCTGCGTGTCGTATGTGAACAGTGCTGCCCAGCGGTGTGCGGAATGGGTTCCCGACTGTGTCAAGGAACAGAGCAGGCTGGCAGAGGGATGTGCGCTCGACGTGCCTGCAGAATCTGGTCTAAGGAAGGACCCGCAGACACGACACCTGCTGCTGGCCCTCAGGATGGGTGTGGAAATCTATCCTCAGTACGCTCTTTGGATCCTTGTTGATTTCAGAAGCAGGCGAATGCCTTCCTGTTGGAAACGCGAGTGCAGAGGGAAGCGTCGGCAACAGCAGGGCATGAGGAGTGAATGAGGAGCTGGGGTCCTGTCAAAGCCTGGCCCCCTCTTCCAGGTCTGGGTCGGGACTCCGGGTGCGTGGGAGGAGGTGTGGAAGGCTGACTAGGTTGCTCATTCATTCATCAAACATGGCTGCTGGCCCCAGAACTCAGTCCTGACCAAGCAGGCCCTTTCCTCTGCAACTCAGACCTCAGCCGGGGTGCCGGAGCGCCACTGCAGGTGGGCAGTGACAATCCCCTGTGGCATGGGCCGCGCTGTGGAAGGCCAGACCCCGAGGAGGGGCGCCCACCAGGCTGGGGTCCCAGACAGAAGGAAGAGAATGTGTAAGGCCAAGGCGGGAGGCCGATGAGCCGCCCTCTCCACCCAAGGAATTTCCAGTGGAGGGGCTGGAAGTTGAGCCCACAGATGGGGCAGGGGCGGGGCGGGTGAGCCCTTCCCTCGGGCTGGGGTGGGGCAGCTCCCAGGACTCGATTGCTGGGGAATCCTGGCCCAGGTTCATCAGCATCTCATTTGCATGGCCATTCATCCTCCCCTGCATTCCCAGCCACCCCAGAAGCCCCTTCCGGCCTTGGAGAAAGGGACCGGGCCCAGGTCCCCCTTCCAGCGCTTGCCATACCGCCCCTCTCCAGAGGGAAGGACAATGGTGTAGGGAGGAGGTGGAGCAGGGGGTCTGGCTGGCCAGCCAGGCTGGCGGGAACCATTGTGTGTGGGGCCCTGAGTGTTTGCATAGCAAGTGCCTTGGCTGCTGAATGGGGCACAAGCATCCCAGGAATGCTCCCTGAGCCACCAAGAGGCCGCGGTCCCAGCACTCGGCAGCCAGGCACGTCCTTGTCAAGCTTCCGAGTCTTCCTGTCACTCATGCCTGTCAGGCAGAGGGTGGACAGGGAGAGATTGGCCAGGTTGAGGCACCAGGTGGGAGTGACCACGGGCTGCCAAGCACGGTGGTTCAGGTTGTGCACTGCACAACACCAGGGTACGCCATTCACCTGGGCAGCCACAACTACCAGCAACCCTGCAGCCTCCCTGTTGACCTTAGTGATCTCAGCAGTAAAATGGTCTCAGCCCAAGGTGGGAAGGGGAGATGGGGCGGAAGGGAAGGGAAGAGGGAAGGAAATCCGCTGAGTCTGTGAGAAGGGAGAGGGCCCTTGTCTGATAGGCTCTGGGCCGTGCAGGAGCATGAGGGGCTGCTGTGGGCCGTGTGGGGTCCCGGACGCTGCGGTGGAGTGCCCCCTGCAGATCTGGGGTGATGGCCAGCAGCTCAGAAGTTACCCCTGCCCGCTGTCTGTGAAATGGGGGAGGCAGTAGGGATGGTGTCTCCCAGGGAGAGGGAAGTGAGTGGGTTGGTAAGTATCAGAGAGGCTGCCCAGTATCAGCTCCCCAGAAATCATGGCAGGTCTGATTGGCGTCGCTCCCAGAGACAGAGGTCCTGTGCTGTGCTCTCTGGAGAAGGGGGAGCGGGGGACAGGGGAGGGTGCACCTGGCAAAGGGAGCCAAGGGCAAAGGTCAGGAGGTGGGAACAGGCCTGGGGTGTGACCAGGTGCGGGGAGGGCTGTCGGTGACATCGGTGATCCGGTGGGTCACGGGGGGCGGGGGAGCTGAGGAGGGCGAGGGAAGGGGGGCTGCCTTGAGGGGAAATGAGGCCAGAGGGGCAGCGGGAGGCCCAGCGTGCGGCGGCCTGTCCCCTCTCTGCCCCAGCCGAGGGACGCGCCACCCCGGAAGCAGGTGGTCAGTGGGTGCCATAGAGAGCCTGGGGTGTGGCAGGGCCCTGCCAGCCCTGTCCTGGCATCCACGGCCCTGGCAAGGGATGCCGACAGGCAGCAGGCCAGCTGGGGCAGGAGACGGATCAGGCTGGGCTCCTGGGAGGCCAAAGCTTGGGGAAGGGCAGCCCCTCCGTCCCTTTTCAGTGGGAGGCACTGCCGTCCCATGGCTCCCCTGGGGACTTGACAGGGAGGGACGGACATTCTCACCTGTTCCAAGGGGACGTGGCCCCGCTCAGCCACACATGTGCTGTGTGGTCTTTGGCCAGCTGCTCCCTGCTCCCAGCCGCAGTTTCCCATCTGTCAAACGGGGATGGCCACTGACCTCACCGGCCAGGGCTCACTGCGGCTCTGACTGGCTCCATGGAGTTGGCTGAGGGGGCTCCTGTTGGCATTGGAACAAGCCAGGAGGGCTCCCTGGTGGAGGCAGCACTGGGAGTGGGAACATGGCCAAAGGCAAGTGGGCCGGGGTCCCCAATGCTGGTAGGGCCAAGTTCTCACCGTGAGGCTGAGGAAAAGGCTCTGGGAGTGGCAGGGGCTTGCCAGGGACGTGGATGGAGGGAGGGAGCGATGGGCAGGGTGGGCTCAGGAACTTCTGGGGGAGGACAGAGGACAGAGAAGAGGAGGGACAACGAGGCCAGGAATGGAAACGGGTGTCTGAAGGTCTGGGCAGTCTAGGGGCATCTGGGGGGCTCGCGGCGCGGGCCAAACCTGGGGCATGCATCAGCGAGCTAGGGCTGGAGGGGCTGGGCCGACGGCCGGCAGCAAGGAGCGAGCTGTCCACCTGCAGACCCGAGAAGCCGCCTCATCGGAAGAGCCTCTCCCGGCCATACAGGGGTCCTGACCCCGGCCAGGGGCCCAGGTGAGCCTGCGTGCCCACTGCCAACACACGGGAAGCCGGGCCTCGCTGCGGGAGAAAGGCCTCTCCTCCTTCCCGGCCCGGGGATCTCCCCAGCAGCAGACGTCAGCGGCCCAGCGAGGCTGAGAACCTGTACCGGGCCCCACCCCGACACGTGCGCGCATACACACCCATGCACGCATGCACACACTCGTGTGCAAACACACACACGCAGAGCTTGGGACAGTCACGGAGACCTAGCTAGGTGCCTGGAGAGTGCAAGTCAACTCCTCCCTGCCCTAGGAGCCCCTGCCCACCCGTGAAGTGGGAGCCCAGAGGACACAGTGGTGGGGCTGCCCTGACAGGTGGGAGGAGGAAGATGCGCCTTGCAGGGGAGGAAGGGCCGGGGGTTAGGCGGGGGTCCCTTGAAGAGGTGGCCCGGAGTTTGAGCGGGAGCCTTGAGGACAGTCTGTGAGAGGCAGAGCCAGGGTGGGGGTGCACGCAGAGGAGGGAAGGGCCCCCCGCCTGCATCTCGGGGGTTGTAAGCAGCAGATGCACCCGGCCTCCAGCGAGTGGCCGGGGCACCGGGTGAGGGCAGGGAGCGGGCACCACCATCCCCTCCCAGGGGCTAAGGTGGGCCCCACCCTGGGCAGCGGTGCTGGGGGCCTGTCACCCCATTTCACGAAGGGTCCGAGTGCCAGGCGGGCCTGGCAGGCAGGGATCCCGGCTCTGGGCCCTGGCATGGGGCCCGGGTTCAGCCCCTGGGCGCTGGCTGAAGGGGAGGCCTGGCTTGGGGCGAGGGGCCGGAGGGACGGGAAGGGCAGGGGCGGGAGCTGTTTACACGCAGGGTCAGGCCCAGACTCCGGCCAGTGGCCCCGGATGTGGGCGGGACGGCGGACCAGACGGGTCGAGAGTGTGGCCCACAAAAGGGCCGCCCCCCGCCCCCCCACCCGCCTGTCCCCCAGGCCTGGTCCAGCCTTTTCCTGACTCCAAGGACGCCCTCGGGGAATACAGACTCTCGGCCCCCAGAACCGGCCCTCACCTTGCCCCTCACCCAAGGCCTGGGCTTAAGAGGGGGAAACCGGGTCGGAGGGCCTCCTGTGTGTCCACTCTGCAGCTAGGGAGCTGGGTCCAACCCCACCCACCACGTGTGCCCTTGAGCAAGTCACCTCCCTCCTTGGGCTCAGCTTAATCACCTGGGAGGGGACAGTGCCAGCGCTCACCTCCGGGGCCAGAGTCGTGCGGGGGTAGGCGGCTCCCTGGGGAGGGCAGGCGGCTCCCTGGGGAGGGCAGGCGGCTCCCTGGGGAGGGTAGGCGGCTCCCTGGGGAGGGCAGGCGGCTCCCTGGGGAGGGTAGGCGGCTCCCTGGGGAGGGCAGGCGGCTCCCTGGGGAGGGCAGGCGGCTCCCTGGGGAGGGCAGGCGGCTCCCTGGGGAGGGTAGGCGGCTCCCTGGGGAGGGCAGGCGGCTCCCTGGGGAGGGTAGGCGGCTCCCTGGGGAGGGCAGGCGGCTCCCTGGGGAGGGCACCTGCACCCGTTCATGCTTTGGTTTTTTCTCTTGAGATGAAACTCACATAACGTAGAAGTAGCTGCTTTAAGGTGACCCGTTCCGTGGCGTTTCACACATCCTCTGTGGTGAGCAACCGTCACCACTGTCCAGCTCCAGAGCCTCCTCGGCACCCCCAGAGGAGGTCCCTCCCTGTCGGCGGTCACCCCCATGCCGGCCTGCAGCCCTGGAGGCCGCTGCTCTCTCTACCTGCTGCAGTTACCTCTCGCGAGCACTTCGCATCAACGGTGGCCTGTAGCACGTGCCCTTCCTGTCTTGTTTTCCTCACTGAGCACGTCGCGTGTAGACATGTCAGGACTGCATTCCCCTCCTTCCTTCATTCGTGCCGAGGGCAAAGATCAGCCTGTCCCCACGAGGTCCCCAGGAAGCTCACGGAGCCGCTCCTGTCACCTCACAGCCCAGGAGGAAGGTAGCGCTGCCCCTATTTCCAGGTGAGAAGACTGAGCCCGGGGAGGTTAGCGGGGCTGGTGTTCCTCCCAGGGACTAGGCCCTGGGCTGCGCTTTTAGGAACAGGGAGGGGGTGGGGAGGGTGCGCCTGGCAGAGGGAGCTGGGGGCAAAGGCCAGGAGGTGAGAGCAGGACGGTCTGAAGTCAGACCGGGGCTTCCCTGCACATCCCTGGGGCTGGCTCCCCATCGGGGGGGTGGAGGGAATGAGGGAGCCCCGGGTGCCCACGGGAGGCCAGCCTGGGCCCAGCCCAGCCCCGTGCTCCCCGCAGCGGCAGCGAGAGAGATCGACACCCTCACTCAGCCTGGTAATTACTTGTGTCTTGTGTGAGCACCGAGATGATTAATGGTGAGAAAGCTGCCGTGCCACGCAGGGGTGCATCGGCCACCATGGGTGTGTGGCCTTTCCCAGCCTGCTGGCCTGCCCGTTTTGCTCCTGGGTCACCCCTGAAATTAGGTCTTAAGTAGAAAGAACGGAAAGTATTCTGGGGAGAGCTGTGCGGCCCAGCGCCAGCCAGATGGCGGGAGACTGTGGCAGGCTCCTCCCTGGCCAGCCCGGACCAGCTCCCTGGCTTTTCCCCTCTGCATGGCATGGGGACTTGGGGAGCTTGGTGAAGGCTCAGACCCTCTCCCCCAGGAAAACCAGAAGCTCAAAGTCATGCATCAGACTCCAGGGTGTCCTGGGAACCGCGGAGAAACGCTGTGGCCACTGCCAGGGTGATCGGACCCAATCCCGCCCTGCCTTCCCCCACCCCCAACCACGTGACTCAGTTTCCCCACTTTTACATGGGCCTTCCTCAGAGGACGGTCGGGTAACACATTAGAGAAAGTAAAAGTGGTGCCCGCTGGGATGAACGTGGGCTGCTGCTGTCCATGGTCTTCCAAGCAAGAGCCCCCAACCTAACCCCGGCCGGCCCCAGAGCCCAGCCCCTGGGCCCATGCCAGCCGCCTGCGGAGGCGAGAGGAGAGCGGTGCTCACTGTACCAAGGCCAGAGTTGCCGAGGGCCGCCTCCTGACCCTGGCAGGCCCAGCCGCGGGGTCCTGTGCTCCCTGGGACCCACTAGCCCTCAGGGCTCACGTCCTTGTCGCCCCACCCCCCGTAAGGAGGCCACGTGCACCCTCCGTCTCAAGTCCCCTCTGGAGACCTCCCTGCACCTCCTGACCTGAAGGCAGACCCTGGGATCCCAGCCCCTGGGGGCCCAGGTGGAAGGTCTCCGAGTCCAGGGTTTTGTAAGAAGGTCCTCACCGTGGACCACGGACCAGAGCAGAACATGGCAGGCACCTAAACAACTGTTTCCCACCACGCGGAACCAGGGCGGATACGGAGGACACTTGAAATTCAAGGCTTCGCTCCGCATGGCCCGGAGATGCTGCCTACCGCCTCTTCCACCCCCCATCGCACAGGAAGCATTTCCCACGTTGCTGGAACTTTCCACAGGCATGACTTCTAACGGCTGCACATTATTCGATTAGACAGACATGGATGGGTTTCTTGGTCAGCCTCCCCGCACGTCTGGGCTGCTTCCAGGCTCTGGCTGTAGCCAGAGAAGTCTCCAAGCAGCCAGTTTTCTGGGTTTCACATTATTCCTCAGGTTAAATTCCCAGATGGAGAATTACTGGGTCAAAAATATGAACATTTGATGCCTGTCGCTGCACACTGACATCAGAATAAATCCGGGACTCCGTCTGGCACTGAGACAGGACCCTGTGCTGAGCCATCCTCTGGGGCCGGGTCGCCCCTGGAACCGTCCGCTCAGCTGCACATCCCGGAGGGCTGGGAGAGGAGCCTGGGCTTCATCATGGGCGTCGGGTGGGCACCAAGCTCAGCCCACGCTGTGGGCTCCCTGAAATTCCGACTGGGGACCCTTGTGGCCTCAGAGCTGGCTCGGCAGCTGGCGGTGGGAGTGAGGGGTGTAGACATTAAGAAGTCATCACTTCCTGCCTATTTCAAATATTTTGTGAAGCCCTATGACCCAGCCCTTCCCTTTCTCGCCGGGCTTCCAGCCCCCATGGATATTCCTGTTTCCTGCACCTCAGAGACTGTCCTTGACCCAGCCCCTCTCCTCTGGGGCTGGTTCCCGAAAGGACTTTTCAATTCCATTTTCGGCCTCAGGCCCCCAGGTCCCGGGCAGCCGGGCTGACACCAGGCCACACTGTCCCACCCAGCAGAGGAGGGCCCTGCTGCAGGCTCAGGGCCCTGGAGCTGTGATGGGCCGTCTGGCTGCCCATGGCCTGCGAGGCTGTGACCCCTGAAGGCCCAAACCCAGCGCCGGGGCCGTGGGGGGCTTACTGAAGTAGGTTCTCCAAGTGTGACCCCAACCCAGAGCCTCAGAGCCTCAGGCCCACCCCATCCCAACAAACACATTTCCAAGTGGTCAGTTTGGTTGGGAGCAGGGCGGCGACCCCCACCTTCCAAACTCCAGGAAGAGCCCAGCCTGGGGGACGGTGTTGGGGGGAGGGGGCCCTAGTGTTGGAGAGACCAGGGTGCCACGGGGAAGGGTCCCATGCGATAGTGTAGACAAACTGTGAAGTGTCAGCCTTGCTTTGTGGATGGTCAAACGCCCGACACACTTTCGGACTGATGCATCCCAAGGTGGCATGTGGTCCAGGGCCAGGCAGGTGACCTGGCTGGAGGAGTCCAAACTCTGCCTAATTCTTCCAGCATTTTCACCCCCCCGTTTTACCTTTTCCAACCTTTGGCCAATCCCATGGGGTGAATAGGGTAGGTAGAAATATTCCCATTTTCCAGAGGAGAAAACTAAGGCTCAGAAAAGTGAGGTGACTTGTCCATGCTCACAAACCTGGCCTGCTACCATCAGGTGAGGGAGGGGACAGTCCCCAGGGGAACATTTCCTGTCCCTGGTGGTCTGGCCTTCCTGGGGCAGGCCAGGATGCTGGGGTCAGGGGCCCAAAAGACCCCCTGTGGACAGCTGGCTGAAGACCCGAGTGCCAGGTGGGGCTGGGGCCCAGGAGCAGGGCACCCCTCCCAGGTGAGGCCCAGAAGACGCCCCACCTTCTCGGTCTGGCATCTTTGGCACTGCGTCTGAGCCGCTGGCCACCCCGCTACACCCCCCTCCCCGTGTCTCACTGTGGCTCTCTCTGGGGGGGGTTGTTGGCCCCACTTTACAGATGGGAAAGTTGATACAGGAGAGCTGGACCTGCCTGAGGAAGAGTGAGGACCCATGAGCCAGGGGAGAACCCAGCCCCACGGCTCCCACCTGGACACGGGCCCCTCGTGATCTTAGGACAGAAATGAGACTTGCCCAGCGAGGGCCAGGCTGGGCTGGCTGGTTGCTGGGGGACCAGCTCCTGTCAAGGAGGATGGGAACTTCTCCTAAGAGTCAACAGAAACCGTGGCCAAGCCGTGCGGCCTCTGGGGGCCTCTGATTCCCGCCGCGAGGCTCGGAGGTTCTCTGAGCGCCTGGGTGCGGAAACACCTGCTCGGCCCTGGGATGAAGGCGGCAGTGGGCACAGCTCGGCATGAGGGAAGACATCAGGGTCGACGCTTCCTGAATGCAGCCAACACCCTCCCCTCGACAAGCTGCCGGGCCAGGGTTGAAGAGGGAAGTGGGCACAGGGGCAGATGAAGGGCCCGGGCTGAAGGGAGGGTGCCCACTGCTGGGCCTGGGAGGGAAGGGGGCTCTGGCAGCCAGGGCTGAAGGGAGGGTGCAGCCCTGGCCGGCCCGGGCGACCTGGGAAGGAAGTGGGTGGATTCACTGTCTGCTGTGACAGGCGGCGAGCCAAGGGGTCTGCTCCAAGCCCTGAGGTCGCTGACCACAGGGGCCTCTCAGGCTGACTTGGCCGTGGTCCAGAGACCGGAGGGGGCGGGGGTGAGGGCGGTGGGCGGCGCTGGGTGGGCCTTGGGAGGGTTTCTGGCTGTAGTTTGACATCCAGGCCTCCCAGCTCTGGCAGGGTACCAGGTCAGCTCAGGAAGCCCTGATGGTCATTCTCACAGCAGCCCCACAGGCAGGCAGAGCTTGCCCAGCCAGGGGGCTCCTGGAGGGGTCTGAGGAGGGAGACGGGCCTGGACTCTCATCCTGGTTCTGCTTCCAAAGCCTTGTGCCATCCTGAATGCTGTCCTTTTCTTGCAGACCTCAGTGTCCCAACGGTCTTGCGGGCAGGATAGCCTTGCCCAGCCTCCAGCAGGGTCGCTGGAGGTAAAAGGCAAAGATGAATATTTAGTTGCTTTTTGGACAGTAAAGCCCTGGAAGGATAAACGGGGTTATTAAGAACAGCTTCAGGTAGGGAATTCCCTGGTGGTCCAGTGGTTAGGACTCTGCGCTTTCACTGCCATGGGCCCAGGTTCAATCCCTGGTCACGGAAGTAAGATCCCACAAGCCGTGCAGCACGGCCAAAAAACAAAAACAAACAAACAAGCAAAAAACCCCAACAGCTTCAGGTATGGCTGGATCCAGGGGCTCCAGCAGTGCCATCTAGACTTTGTCTCTGTCTGTCTCTGGGCTCCTGGGGTTCCACTCCCCACAGAGTGGCAGAGGTGGCTCAGGTGCCCCCTGCTCAGCACCTCCTGTGGAAGAGGGACTCTGCATGTGCCCACCCGTGGACCCAGAAGTCCAAGCACACAGGCCGATGTTTAGGGGAACAGTAGGTTTCCAAACCACAGCTGTCCGCCGAAAGTGCTGACCATGAGCCAGACCCAGAAGCACTGAGCGTCCACTTAGCCCACTTCGTGCCCTCACAAGGCCAGAGGTGAGTCCATCCTCCAGATAAGGAGGGGCTCAGAGCAGGAAAGCCACCTGCGTAAGCCTGCCTAGCTTGCTAGACTGTGGCCAAGAGATGTGGATCGGGGGTCCTGACCCCAAAGTCTAAGATGCAACCCTCAAGCTCTCCCGCGGGCTTTAGGAGCGATCCTGGAACCCTTGGGAGTACAGAAGTCAGTCATCACCCCGGTGCCAGGGCCCGCCCACCCCGTGTTCCTCCTATTGGGGGCTGATGTTTGAGGTGACGCTTCTTGAACTGGGGCACTTGTCGGGCACAAGAAGAGCCAAAACCCACGGGACAAAACCCAGCCTTTTTATTCTGAGCAGGGTCTCACTTAGGGGCAACGGGAACATATTGGTGATGCTGTGGGTTCAGTTCCAGATCCTGCAATAGAGCGAGTATCACAATAAAAGAAGGACCGCGGTAAAGCCAGTCACACGGATTTTTTGGTCCCAGTGCAACTAAAAGTCATGTTTACACTATAATGTAGTCTATTAAGCGCGTACTAGCATTATGCCTAAAAATAAACAATGTACAGAACTTAATTAAAAAATACTTTATTGCTAAAAAACGCAGGAGTTGTAGTCGTAACATCAAAGATCACTGACCACAGTCACTATAACAAATGCAATAATGATGAAAAAGTTTGAGGGCTTCCCTGATGGTGCAGTGGTTAAGAATCCACCTGCCAGTGCAGGGGACACGGGTTCGAGCCCTGGTCCGGGAAGATCCCACATGTCACGGAGCAGCTAAGCCTGTGCGCCACAACTACGGAGCCCGGGCGCCTAGAGCCTGTGCTCCGCAACAAGAGAAGCCACCGCAATGAGAAGCCCGCGCACCGCAACCAAGAGTTGCTGCAACTAGAGAAAGCCCGCGCGCAGCAACGGAGACCAAACGCAGCCAAAATAAATAAAGAAAAGAAAAAGCTTGAATATTTCGAGAATTACCAAGATGTGACACAGAGACAGGAAGTGAGCAAATGCTGTTGGAAAAATGGCTCAGATAGACCTGCTCAATGCAGGGTAGCCACAAACATTCAACGTGTAAAAACACAGTATCTGAGAAGTGCAATAAAACGGGGTGTGCCCGAATTCTAACACAAACGTAAACTCAATTACTTTTATTATTTGTCAAATTTATTTATTAATTTGGCTGCGTTGGGTCTTCGTTGCTGCGCGCGGGCTTTCTCTAGTTGCAGCGAGCAGGGAGGGGCTACTCTGTTGCGGTGCGCAGGCTTCTCATCGCGGTGGCTTCTCTTGTTGCAGAGCACGGGCTCTAGGCAGGCGGGCTTCGGTAGTTGTGGCTCGCGGGCTCTAGAGCGCAGGCTCAGTAGTTGAGGTGCACGGGCTTAGTTGCACTGCGCCACCAGGGAAGTCCCTAAACTCACTTTTTAAATACGAACACACACACTCGTGCAACAGCACAGCTACAGTGGGCTTTGGCCTGGAGAATGCCCCACTGCCTCTGCTCCCGGCACCCCACGGCACCTCGGGGGAGGCTCTCAGGAGTCTTCCCTCAGCTCCTGGGATGCCAGGTTGCCTGGGAGATGCTGGAATAGAACACCCAAGGTCCAGGAAAGGGCCTGGGGAACATGGGCCTCGGGGTCCCCTCCAGCCCACGATAGCCTCCACTGAGGAAGGAAGCAATGTGTCTTGGGCCAGCCCCCGAGGGCATGGTGTCTCAGATGAGCTCCACCGTCCAAGGAAAATAGCACCGCTCCCCAACGTGTGCCCTCACTCACCCTGGCCATGGGGACTCTGACCATGGCCACAGCCAGGCCACAGGGCCCTCCCCCACAGCTGGGTCACAGGATGTCCCCAAGAGACTCAAGGACTTTGGGACACAGCTCGTCGTGGTTTTTAGTTCCCTGTTCCATGCCACCCGCCCAGAACCTAGAGCTTTCCTGACCTTGAGATGCAGAGGACCTGGGCTACAGGGGTGTGACCACAGGTAAGGTGCCGGAGAGCGGACCACGGGGTGGGAGGTGGGGACTGCCCTGCGCTGGCTCAGAAAGTCCCCAGTTTATACTCGCTCATAGGACTGGCGCTCCAGGCGTCTACACTGCGTCAGGCTCTGTGGACCCCAGGCAAACGGTCCCACCCAAGCCCTGTCCTCAGGAGCAGATCCCAATCCAGTGGGTGAAGACTCGTGAAAATAACCACGACGCCTAACCATAAGGGCGGGCCCAGAGGTCGGGGTGCAGGGCTGCAGAGGCTCCCAGGAGGGGAACCCCAAGAGGGGAGGGGCCTCCACCCCAAAACAGTCCACGCTGTGGACTCCAACGAAGGCGGAAAGAAGCCGCCAGACGCATTTAAAACACGGCTTCCAACATCGTAAATCAGCTATACTTCAGTCCAAATTAAAGAAACAAAACAAAACAAAAACAAAACAAACCCGCGACCTCTGCTGGGATTGCCCGCAATGTCTGAATTTTTGTGACGGGGTGGGGGATGAGGCATTTTCACTTGTGTGAAAAGATATAACCAGTAAACACAAATATTTTGTTTTTCCCCCATTGGCCTCGAAGTGAAAAAAAAAATGTTGCTTTGCCACGGAGGCAGAGAGGCCCAGGCCACCCGCGACCCGCCTACAACAGTGGCCCCAGCCCCCGGCTTCTCTGCCTTGGTTTCCCCTCTTGGGAAGCTCAGAGGCCGCCGGCTCAGCTGTGACCAAGAGGAGGGTGCCGGGTCAGAAGACCTGGCCCTCCCTGGGCCTCCCCCCGGCTGTGCCCCTCCAGGTCCCTGGGTGCCCGGCCCCGGCCTGTGTGGCTCTCAGGGTCACCGCCCTCCTGCCCCTGCCGTGTCTGGACGAGGGTCCCCAGGGGGCTGGGTCGGTCCCGTTGGAAGGGGTCCACGGAGCGAAGCCGTTTTCTGGCTCTGGGCTCCAAGGAAATGGGGCCTCCCGCTGGGCGTGGGGTGGGAAAGCTGCCCCCCCCCCCCGGGTGCAGCTCCAGCAGAGACTGGCCTCCCCGAATCTCACAGCACCTCCCTTCTTGGGGGGCCTCTCGGGACACAGGCCAGGGGTGTCCATCACCCCAGGGCCCAGTTCAGGACTGAGCAGCATGTGAGGGGGTGGAGGGCGGAAATCAGTGGTGTGGGGCGTTGACAAGGGCCTCGGGGAGACGGGCACTGGTCCCTACAACCTCCCAGTGGGACGCTGGTCCAAATCTCAGACCTGTCCCTCTGTCTCCTGGAGTCCTGCACATGTCCTTGGAGCTGGTGCCTTTCTGGGCCGTGCATGGCAGGGGAGGAGGGCCCCTTCTTCCAGAACCTCCCAGACGAGCCACCCCTGCCCCCCTGCGGGGTCTGTGAGCAGGGGCTGGGCCACTCCACGGGGGCTGCCTCCCTGCGGTCTAGAGTCTCCTTTGGAACCAAAATCGCCCACTTTTGCACGAGAAGATGAACTGACTGAGAAAAGGCCAAGATGTGGTGTCAGTCCCCGCTCATCGGGCTGGGACACTGGGTCTCAGGAGAGCAGGCTGTGTGCCCCGCGCACCCGGCTCCCTTACCGCACCTTCAGTTAAATGGAGGAGTCGCACGCAGGGACCGATGTCAGCCGCACGGGGACCCAAGCAAGGCCCAGAAGATTTGAGAAGCAACCGTTTTCCTCGTTCTGCAGAAACAGGAAGCACGGCTCCCTTGAGGACCCCTCAGCCGGCTCCCTTGGGAAGAAACGCCCAGAAGAAAGGCCTCAGAGGGGCCGAGAGAAATGCTCCGTCCTCACTTTTCACCTGAGTCACGGGGAACGTGAACCCACCCTGATTTAGTTTCCACTTTAAAGCCAACTTGGGATGTTTGTAACCCACACTAATCCCTCTGGGTTGTTTTGTCCTTTCCTCGGAAACGCTGAGCCCACGGGCTTGGATGTACGCAGTGGTGCAAACACAGCACAGTTTGCCAGTCGGAGTCCGCGTCTGGGGCCAGAGCAAGTTCAGGTTTCAGCGTCGTTGTCGCATTTTAGCAGAGTGTTCGCACCCTGTGGAGGCGGCGGGTCATCTCCTGGCCTGAGGAGGGATAGGCCCGGCGCCGTGGACCAGTGGGCACAGAGCAGAGCCCTTTAGCTACCAGAAAGCCGGGGTGGGGGGGCACCAGAGCGGTGCTCTCCCCGCCAGCTGTGACAAGCGGAGTCCCACTCCACAATCTAACAGACAGCAAGGCCTCTCATCATGTTGTTTCAGCTAAAGAGGGACCTGATGTACCCATGTGCCGCCAGTGGGCGTGGAGGCAGGTGCGGCAAACCTCCCACGCTCCTTCCCGAGGAAGCGGGACCCCGAGACGCCCCCACTCACCTCGCTGCCATCCCCCCTTTTGTCAACTTCACACAGCCTAGCGCAAAGGTTGTGAAGTTCAAAAACCATTTTTCTCTGAGTTAAACCCCCTCGTGTTAGTCTCCTGGCCAGAAGTCCGAGATCGAGGTGTCGGAGGCTCTAGGAGAGGGTCCTTCCTGCCTCTGCAGCTCCTGCCGGAGGCTGGCAGTCCTTGGTGTTCCTGGGCTTGTGGCTGCATCACCCTGACCTCTGCGTCTGTCTTCACGGCGCCTGCGCCCAGGTCCAAAATTCCCTCTTCTCAGGACCCCAGTCACTGGATGGGAGCCCACCATACTCCAGTCGGACCTCATTTTAACTTGATCACATCTGCAAAAACCCTATTTCCAAGTAAGGTCACATCCGCGGGTTCCAGGAGGAAACTACCCGATGCACCTTTGGGGGACACAGTTCAGCTCATAACACCCACGAGTGGCAAGTGACAAACGAGGGGCTGCTCCCGGCGGGCAGAGCCGGGCACAGTGAGGGAGACTGGGCCGGTGGACGATGTCGGACTTGTCCGATTGTATTCCAAAGGCCCACCGTGGGCCGCCAGGCTAAAGGCACAAGCGAGCCCTTGGCCCCCGTGGCCGGTCCCCGTGGGAGCAGAGCTGGGTGTGCTGGGGCCACTCTGCCCAGACGTCCCTCACTTCCTGGGGTCTCTGCCTCCACCCACCCCCCCGTCGCCTCCTCAGAGAAGCCTCCTGAGCGGACCTCGCCCAGCGGCACCCAGTGCTCGCCTCCCGCCAGCCCCGTCACACAACCGGGAAGGAGCGATGTCCTCTGAGTCCACGAAAGGCCCTCTCGCCTCCCTGGCCGGGGCACCCGTCCTGCTCGACGCAGAGCCAGAGATCTTCTCACACCCCGGCTTAACCCCCTGCCATGGCACCCCTGTGGTCCGGGCGCCAGTCCATTTCTCAGCTGGGGGTCAGCTGGGCCGCGGGCCAGGCCCAGCCCGTGGAAGAGGTCGGGGCTCAGGTGGCCTCCTAGCACTGACACCGGTGCGTAACTGCTGCCTGGGGGTTGCAGCCCCGGCCCGGTGAGGGGCCCAGGCACAGGGACAGACAGATGGACGGATGGATGGACGGCACACCGCCTCAGGTCCTCTGGGACCCGCCGGCCCCCTGCAGTCGCCGGGGTCGGGCGTCGGAGTGATAAGGCCTCTCCCCGCCCCCAGCTTTGCCAGGCTCCCAGGCTGCGGGGGGCAGAGCACGGGGGTCTCCACACAGATGGCGTCTGCTTTGCGTCACGTTTCTCCGCTTGAATTTACCCCAAGCCTTGCTGTTCTAAGTGAGGAACAGACGTTAGTCCAAGCATACTCAGGACCCCCAGCTCTGGGGAAGGGAGGACGGACCCGCCCGCGAGTCAGGGTCCCCAGGGAGGGGGGGAGGCGCCCCTCTCCCCCAGTGCCCTGCACAGCAGGGGGGTGGCCGAGGGAGAACTTCCCCCACACTCCCCCGGCACTAGCAGAGCCCTGGACCCCTGTCGCCCCTTCTCAGCCCTGCCCACAGGCATGGGAACCAGCTTTCCTTCCACGAGGTGCGTGGGAACCAAAGAGGGAAAAAACCCATGAGGCCCCTCACCCCGGCCTCATGGGTGCCCACGCAGATGCTCAGCGCACAGCAGACACCCCGGCAGGTCCCGCATGGACGTGAGGAGGGGCGGCGGCCCCCCCAAAGGCCGCGCGCCCCTGGGAACCTGCAAGCTAATCCCATCACGGCCTGCTGGTTCCCACAGTGCTGAAGCGTGTTTATCCTCCCTGTGCCTGAGCGATAGTCGGTCTGATTTACGCTGTGCAAAGACCCTCCAGCGGCTGCAGGCCCCTGGGGCGGGCTCCGACGGCTGAGCGGTCCTCTCTCCAGCCGGGGCCACGTGAAAGACGGCTTTCCTTGCTGATTTTTGAGAATTATTGCAATGAATGTTTACCCACGAGATGCTGATTATGAAGATAAGGAGGCTGGAAAGGCCGAGGAAAAAGGGACGTGAGAGGGGGTTGCAAAAGCCCCCCTGGATGGCAGAAGCTCCAGTCGCAGGCTCGGCCGCTGGCATTTGTCACCAAAGTGCCTGTTTTTATTTAAATGGCCCAGAGCAAGTCTCTGACTAAACTAACATTCCCACGCCAACACTCTGCAGCGCCTCTGGTTTTTGGCAAATTTTTTCCTTAGCTGTCAAGGCAGAAATATAGAAGAATTCTGGTCTTACTTAAGGATTGTTGGGGTTTTTTCCCTTCCCCCTGGAGACGTGAAAATAACTCACAGATGTGCCGTACCTGCTAATGCCTGTGCTCCGTTTACCTCGGGAACGCGATTCCCCGTGCTCCCTGTAACCCAAACCCTGATTTCCAGGCCCATTTTCTTTGTAACAGGGGCCGCTGGGGGGAGTATGGGGGAGGGGGAAGCCCTAGACATGTTTAAATGTGTCTGGAGCAAATGGGAGGAAACCCAGGCGGCCCTGAGAAACTTGCTGAGGGGCTGAGGGTCCCCTCGAAGGCCCGCCTGGGGGACAGGGCAGCCGGTGGGGATGGGGGCGTGGTGCAGAGAGTGCGGGGGACAAACGATCTGAGGGGACTCCTGGCTTCCTTCCAGCAATTCCCGCTGGGGCAGAAAGAGTTTGCTGTGAGAAGCCTATACCTTCCCTGTAAAAATAAAAATGGACTTTTTTTAGAAGGTAATTTCCAGCTATTTTTAACCCCGGAAAGGAAGAAAGGGAAGGAGGGAGGGAGGGAGGAGGGAGGGAGGGATGACAGACGGAAGGAAGGAAAAGGAAAGAAAGAAGGAAGGAAGGGGAGAGGGAAGTGGGGGGAGGAAGGAGCCTGGCCGGCTCTTCCCTGGGTGAGTGACTCCGGTCTGCAGAGGCTCCTACTGAAGCTTGAGGGATGGGGCCAAGCAGTTCCCACCGCCCCCCCCACTGCCCCCCTCGGGGCCCTTTCTCTTTGGAGAAAGTTCTGAGCTGCAGCCAGCAGGGCCAGCCCCACTCCCAGCCGGCTCTGCAGGGGTCGCAGGATCCCCGGGGCTGGGAGGGGGAGACCTAGACCGGGCTGGGCTCCACAGTCCCCCCAGAGCATCAGTGTCCATAAAGTGGGCAGGGTGGCAGCGTCCCTGCCGCAGCCCCTCTGCCAGGTCCTGCCAGGAGAGGCCAGCTCAAGCCCAGCCCCGCCCCACCGGGGTCCCTCCTTGGTTTCAGCAGGCCCAGCCTGGAGTGCCCTGGAGTCTGGGCAGGCTCCTCCTCCTCTGAGGCCGGCTGTCCCCCAGGGGCACCCAGAGGTGGGCCACCGAACCCTGAGTGATCCAACCCCAGGCCCAGTTCCGCCCAGGCTCTGTGGGCAGCGGAGGGGGTCGGGGGGCCTGGAGAGGTCCAGGCAGGCCCCTCCTTCTCAGAGCTTGGGAGACCAGCCCCAGGGCCCCCTGCCGTTGGGGCCAGTGCCCTGAGCAGTTAGTCCAGGGGCTCCTGGGGAGAAGCAGGTGGTCTCTGCCAGGGCCTGTGCTCCTCTGGCTGCCCCGCAGCCCATTCCTCAAATGACAAGGACCAGGGCCAGTCCCGCGGCCCTCGGAGCCCACACCAGCTGGGCCGCATCGGCTCACCTGCTCAGGGCGGCAGCTACCTGTCAGGGGACTTGCCCGGGCAACACGCTCCCAGGCTCTGTGCCTGCCTCTGAGATGCTGACCTTCCTTCCTGGGCTTCGTGGGCAGCAGGGCGGCTCACGGCCAACCTGCTTCCTGGCCCTGAGCTGCCGAGAGGCCTTGGGGCTTCCAAGGAGTGACCCCTGTGGGCGGCAGGTGGACAGGACCCTCAGCAGGGCAGGGCCTGGTGCAGGGTCCCGCGTTATGGAGCTGTCTTGGTCCGTCTGCATCTGTTGGAAGGGGCAGGACACACAGTGACAGGTCCTTACATCCGGGACCGCACCCCCCAAGGAATAGCGTACGATGGTGCAGTAGTTGGGAGGCCCAGGGGCTCTGTGACACCTTCCTGGAGGAGGTGAAGGCCGATGAGGGTGGGGTCATTTCAGCAGAGGACACGACACGACACGCAGACAGCAGAGCGGGGAACTGACCCACTGCAGGGGGCCTCCCCCATCAGGCCTGGCAAAGCTGGCCCAGGGGAAATGCCGGCACCTGCAGTGGCCCCAACCGGCCCACTCCCAACACAGACAGGTGGGTGCACATCCGGGCCTGGGCAACAGTGGATCCCTGCTTGGGGGGGGCGAGGGCGGGCAGGAAGCAAACTGTAGACCCCAGCCCGCCCCTTCCCTTCTCAGGATAAAGGGAAGTCCTCCAACGTCGGCCTGAATCCAACCTTGGGAAAGAAGGTCCAGGAACTAGCGGAGCTTCCACACGTAAGCACACAGGGACGCCCAGCCCGGGGTCCAGCACAGGGGGCTGGGGAGCCAGCCCTGGCCCGTCCACCTGAAGCCACGCCACACAGCCACTGAAACCACGTCCGGGAAAAACGCTCAAACCTCTGGAAATGTTCTGGCTTGGTTTCAAGTAGAAAAACGTAGACAGGACTTCGGAAATCTCTTGATAGTGGAGGAGACTGAGCCCAGGGAGCAGGGATGGTCCCTCAGTGGGCCTGCTGGTCACAGAGTCCGGTGCCGGGCCTGGGCCTGGCTGTGGTGGGGTAGGAGGCTGGACACGTCTCAGGCCCCTGGGCTCTCTCTTTGCAAGCAGTTCAGATACGTTTGACAATTAACTTCCAAAGGTGGACAAGCCCTACCCCTGGTGTTCTGGAATCGCCCCACAGCTGCCCTGGCTGGTATGACCCCCATCCGGTCAGGCCGGTGTGCCCGTCACAGGCCCCCCACTCTCAGGCCCGCCCCCGAGCCCTCACCCCTCCTCCCGACACCCTGTCTCCTCTGCCTCAGGGCCGCCATCACCCACACCAAGCTGTTAGCAGCACATGAGGGCAGGGCGGGAGCGGCCCTGTCGTGGTCACAGACAGCCTGCCACACCACAGGCTTCCGGAGCCCATCTACCTGCTGCAGAGCCAGGCGGGGACCTGGGTGACCCAGAACCAGTCCTGTCACAGCGTCTCGGAAAAGTCACGTGCATGACGCTACCCTGACCCCCGGGCTGCGGGGGTCACAGGGGCGCATCTGAAGTGCTAGGAACAGCCATTGTAGGAAAGAGAGGAGCTGGGGTCCCAGGACCAGGAGTCTCAGCCCGGCTGTGCCTCAGAATCGGGGGCGGCTTTAAACATGCTCCCCCCACCCACCAAGCAGGCCGAGTCATGCTGGACCCCCTGCAGGAGGGGGCTTGGGTGGGTTTTCTCTGCGGGGCAGGAATGGGCCACCGTCAGCTCAGCCCATCCTGACGATGGCATCTCTGGAGGCAAGAGACAGGGGAACTGACCCAGCTCAGCCTCGGGTGTAGAGCGTGAGGGCCTTCTCCCCCTCGGAGCCCGGCAAGCTGGACCCTGGAGAAGAACGTGGCCGCTGGACACTCACCTCTGGGAGCCGGGCCTGCAGCCTCACCGCCACTGGTCCCAGGTTCTTCAGACCGATTGGGGGCTCTTCCTTCAGCGCCTGTGCAGGGGACTTCCCTGAGAACCTGGCCCCAGCGCCCAACATAAGCCAGCCAGGAAGCCCAAAGTGGTGTCCCATTGCCGTACCCTGATTCAACTTCTGCCCATCCCAGGCCCCACCCTCGCACTGGGCTCTGGAACCGGCCAGCACCCCAAATTCCCCTCCCCTCCCTGTTTCTCCTTATCTTCCCCAACATACCCCAACCAGGGCTGCCCCTAGGCTGCCCATCCTGAGAGAAGGTCTCCAGGATCTAGGCCGTGGGGACGCCCCAGTCCTCTCCTCCCTCAAACCCCCTGGCCTGGGAAGCTTGATAAAGAGAGGAGAAGGGGAGGCCAGAAATACCCGGCCTAATTGGTGAATTTGTGAACGAAAAAGCTCCGTGCCCACTTGCCAGGGCCTGGAGGGGAGGGACGCCCAGCCCAGGCCCTGTCCTTGGCCTCACACAAGCCCCTCCCCAGCCCCAGGCACTTCTGGCTTTCCCAGGGTCTCCTCGGGGGCCCGAGTCGCCCATGGGATATCCCAGGAAGCAGGTGGCACAGGGCTTAGAAGCTTGGGGGGCCTAGCTGCGCTGTCTGTACCACGGGCTAATGAGAGCACCCAGCTCCTGGGCAGAGGCCCAGGGTACTGGGCACAGCCGGGCAGACCCAGGTAAGACTCCCCGCCTCCCCAGCGCCCTCCGCCAGGGCTGCCCCTTGATGGAAAGCTGAGAACTTGCTCCCAAGCCAGGGCTGGTGGGCCTTCACTTTCGGCCTGGGGCCTATCGGCAGAGATGCTAGCTCTGATGGAGGGCACACAGGCAATGGCCCCGGGGGAGTGCCTGGCCGGAGGTCCTCAGTCCATCCCCGGGAGACGAAGGGGCTGTGGTGTGCAGAGCCCTGAGACTGCGAGCTGGAGGGAGGTATGGAGGGACTTCGCAACCCCCCTCTTCCTTCTACGGAAAATCTGCTCCTCCAGGCTTCCTGGCTGCCATTCTATAAACATCTCTGCTGTCTCCAGACGCCTCCTCTCCTGGGCACTGACCCCAAGAGAAGTTACCCCAGGCTCTGAGAAGCGCCCAGCTTCTGGGAGGCGGCAGGCCAGGGTGGCTCCAGTGGCAGCTGCCCGGGGGCCTGGACCGGCTGTCCCTCCTGTGCTCCCAGCAGCAGCCCAGCTGCCACCAGTGCCCCGCAACAGGTGTGCCAAGAAGGGCGGGCTGGGGTCAGGTGTGCGATCTGCCCACGACCTGGCAACCCCACTCTGCCCACGACCTGGCAACCCCACTCTGCCCACCTCTCTGGGCCTTCCTGGCAAGGGCTGCTCCTCAGCCAGCCTCTGGGATTTCTGCATTCCTGAGGGTTCTCCTGCCCCGGACCCTTTACCTTGCTAGGTCCCTCTCAGTCTTTAAGGCTCCCCTTTGGTATCACCTACTCCAGGAAGCCCCCACCCCCACCCCCACCACAGGGTGGTGCCCGTACCCAGTGCGAGGCTGTAAACTTTGGTTTAGTAGGGTCTATGGCAGGCATTTTGGACGCCCAGCACTTAACCCGGGCTGGCACAGGATGTCCAAATCTGGCATCGTGGTGGAGAAATAAATCATCTGGAAGGAGCATGTGGGAGGCGCCCAGGGCTGCGTGAGCGCTAGCACCAGGTCTGCTCGGCCCACGGGTGCTTTGCCGGGCTCCTTAGGCTGGAGGCGCCCAAGAAGGGGTAGGACAGTGACCAAGGGGCGTCTAGAGGTGGGTCCCTCCTGGGGGAGCTGGTGCGCAATCCGTCTGGCCAGGCGTCAGGCATTGGCCCCAGGATGCCTCCTTGGGGGCACCCAGAGCCCCCTTTGCAGAGGCTGCGGCCCTGGTACCACCATCCCTCAGGGTCAAGTGCCCCGACCTTCACAGCCACGGGTGTCTGGGCTCGATCTCTCAGAGGCTTAAAGTTGCGACCACGGGCTCCTAAGATTGGAGCCCCGGGCCAGGGGTGCACCCAGGACTGCCCAGGGCGCGACTTCTCCCAGAGCTCGCCTCCCAGAGTCCCCCAAACGGGGCTTCGGCAGCTCCTCCCCACCTGCCGGGGCCCAGCTCCTCGCGGGGCAAGGCCTCCCGCAGGCTCCCCTTTCCCCACTCGCCCCGCGCCTCCTCCGCTATTGAGATGTAAATCGTTGTCAATTGTCGCCGAGCACGGCTGAGGACAGAGCGGATCCTTCCGCAGCCACGGACCAAACTTTTGGCCTCCGAAAACTTTCGAACGAGAAGTAGTCCCTAGGGCCGGGCCCCAACCCCGCTCCGCACCGCCGCGGCCCCCAACCCCGGAGGACCCGGGTTCGGGACGCGCGCCCCACCCCAAGGAGGTGCAGGGCTGGTCCAGGCGCGCGGAGGGGCGCGGCCAGCGAGGGGGCGACGGCTGCGGAGGGATCGGCGGGGGCGGGACCCGGGGGCGGGGCCGGCGGGGCGGGGGCGGAGCGCACGGCGGCCCAGCGCCTCACTAGTGCCTCGGCCGTGGGAGGGAGCGCAGGGGTGCGGGGTGCGGGGCGCGGGGCGCGGGCACAGCGGAGGAACGATCGCGGGCGCGGAGACGGGCCGGCGAGGTCGCGAGAGCGCAGCGTCGCCCTCCAGCCAGGAAGGAGAGGGCAGTAGCGGGCCGCCACCGCCCGTGGGACAGTCCGGAGCGCGCGTGTGCGCCCGAGCCCCGCCGGCCGGGCGCAGGAGGCCGCCACCGGGCGCAGCGGGCAGCCGGCGGGCAGGCATGCCGCCTCTCCTGGCGCCCCTGCTCTGCCTGGCGCTGCTGCCCGCGCTCGCCGCACGAGGTAGGCGACCGCCCGCCGCGAGCCCGCAACTTTCCGCGCCTTCGGAAACTTTTGGCAGCGCCCTAGGCGCGCGCCCCGGGTGGCTGGGAGCGGGCGGCCAGGGTGGGGAGGGGGACCGGGCGACCTGGGGCAGGGTAGGGGCCGGAGTCCCGGGCTCGGGGAGAAGGACTGACCCTCCCCTGCTCCGCCTGCCCCATCGGGGCGGACTCACGCGGCTTGCTCCTGGAACCGAGTTTGGGGCCGGGTTTGAAGCCGGGCGTGGGCCTCTGGGGGCCCGGGAGACCCAGTCCTGGGCTCGTCCTTCGCCAGCCGCGCGTGGGGCTCGCCGCCGGGGCGGGCGGACGAGCTGCCTACTACTTTTCGGTTTGAATCGAGTCGGTTTTGGTTTCCTGTTGCCTTGGGGCCATTTATCTTTTTTCTTCGCCTCTTGCCCGCGCCGGGGGCGGATGTTGGGGCGTGGAGCGTGGAGCGTGGGGTCCGGGGCGCCGCGCTGGTCTTTACGGAGCCGCACTGCCGGACCCGGCCGCCGGGCGTGGTGGGCAGAGGGGAGTTGGGCGGGCCCGGCGGGCCCGGCCTCCTTCCCGAGTAAGAGAGTTTGCGCAGGGCCGGGGCGAGGGGCGCGGACCCAGGCGACCCCGGGCTCCTGGCCGCCCCGCCCGCGGTGTCCCCTCCCCACGCCGGGTCGCTGCCCCCATCCCGGCTCACAGTTTGGGGAGGGGGGCGTGTGTGCGGAAGACAGCTGCTACTGATGGGACTTTCACTTTGTGGAGTTCAAGTTTGGAAACCTTGCGGGGGGGGGGGGGCGGCGTGTGGGGGGGGCGGTCATTCCTCTCTCCACGTCAAGAGGATCTCCGAGGAATCGGATGGTGATTAATTCTTCTCTTCCGCTAAAAGTTGGAGGGAGCATTAGCTCCCCGGTTCCTGAAGTTAGGGTTCGGTGTCACACCCCGCCCCGGCCCCCGTGGGGGGCTTCATTACGTAGCCCTGGGAAGAGGAAGAGGCGGGAGCTTGACTGGTTGACCCCTTCCAGGGAATGGGGTCGAGTTCCTTCCAAATGGAGCATCTTCATCCCCCTCCCCTGGGGGTGTGTGGGGGGGGCTGCCACTGAAGATGCCCGCCCTGGGGAGCTGGTATTGGGTGTCGGTGGAGGCGTGGAGGCGCGGCCCGGTCCCTGGGGTGCAGTCCCGGTGCCCCAGGAGGCGGCCCTGGCGCGACAATGGGCCGCTCTGATTCCTCCGGCCGGCGCTTTGTTGGCGGGAGGGGCAGCGGGCCTTGCAGCTGTCGCATTTTCCCACGAGCGGAGGAGCTGAGTGTGGCCAGGGCTGCCCACCCCCCACTCAGCGCCGCCCCCTCGAAGAACTTGTTTGAACAGCAAGACAATCCTGGTGGTTGGATGGGGGCCTCAGCCCAGCCAGGGTCCCCAGTGAAGATGGGGTGGGGAGTGAGAACTTCGGGAGCGTGGCCCGGGGTCATCCCAGCTTTCCTCCACTGCTGTCCCCGAGGCGTCTCAGGCCACCCCGCCTCCACTTTGAGCATGACCTAGCCACCTGCCCCCCATCAATGGGCTCCCCCTCCCTCCATCGCTGACCCCAGAACTCTGGGCGGAATGTTAAATCCCCTTGGGGTTCACGCCAGGCTTCCTGGGGCCCCCAGCAACCGCATGACAGGAGGTGAGGGATGGGCAGTGCCCCTTGGGGTGCTGGCCAGGCTGACGTCTCCCTTTGCCTCCCCCAGGCCTGCGATGTTCCCAGCCCAGCGAGACCTGCTTGAATGGCGGGAAGTGTGAAGTGTTCCCCAACGGCACCGAGGCCTGTGTGTGAGTATGCGCCCCTGCAGGGACCTGTTGCTTTGTTGGGAGCAGAGCCCCGGCCTCCTGCAGCGGGCCAGCAGGGACAGAACACTGGGCCATTGTCTTCTGGAGGCGGCCCAGAGGCTGGGCGCGGTCACGTGCTAGTTTTATTGGACAAAGTCTGGCAATTACCTAATCACCAGCAATTATGCTGCGTGTGGAGCTGGCCCGGCCCGTAGAGGCTGGAGCGCTCCCTTTTGGGCCACCTCAGGCTCCCGGGGAGCTAGGTGGGGATCGCTGGTACCCCATTTCTTTCCGGAGTCCCTGAGAAATAATTTGACCTGCCGGGGAGGCGCTGGAGCATCTGTAGAGAGGCCCAGCCCTCACCGCCCTGCCAACCGCCCTGCCAACGGGGGGGTACCTCTTCTGGGCAGGTGAGCGCCTCCTGGGCAGGTGATGCCTCAGCAAAAAACTGACAATTTCAAAGCCAAACCCACCTTCCCAGCCCTCTGCCTTCCCGGCCTCTTCTCTCTGGCCTCAGGTGGGGTTGGGGAAGGGAAGTTGGAACTCGTCTGGTTGGCTGTGCCCCCCTCCGTTGGGGGTGGGGGTGGGAGTGTCTGCCAGAAACTTGGTTTCTGTCCTGGCATCTGCAGCTCTGGCCTCCTAACCGGCTGGCCCTTCACCTTCCCAGCCTTGGGTCCTCAGCTGTGAACTGAGGTCTGTGGTCGGGTAATCTGGTTAGAATCTCCTGCCTGGCCGCCTGCCTCTGAGTACCAGTCAGCCTTAGGGAAGTTTTTCTGCTGTGGCTGATGCCCTTCAACTTGAGTTCGTCCCTGATGGGAATAATGAGGAGGTGCTTGCTGGCTGGAGAAACGCCCCCCTCCCCAGGCTGCCGAAGTGGCGCGCCCTCATTCCAACTGCTGAGGACCCATTCCCTTGACAACCCCCAGCCCGGGCTCGCTGCTGCCCAGCCAGTGGGCAGCAGCCCCTCCTTCCACTGCCTCCTACCCTCCCCAGACTGAAGCCAATTAAGCAGGTCTGTGAGCAGTTTAATGGACAAAGTGCATTGTGTCTTTGTCAGACGTTAATGAATGCGCACTACTTTTTTTTTTTTTTTTTGCTTTTTGGGGGCCTTTTTCTCCTGCAGAAGCCTCACCAACGCTTGATGCCCTAAATCTTGTTTCCTTTCATTCAGAGACCGACAGCTGGGATTCAGTGGAAGTGCAGTGCCTATTGTTGGGGAGGTGGATTAATGCTGGGTGATTAATTATGCGTGGCTTCCCAGAATGCAGACTCCTTCCCTGCCGCCCCTCGAGCTCGAGCTCCTGTGTAGGGGCGGGGGGCAGCCTCCGCGTCTCTGCAGAGGGCTTTGGGAGGGTGGGGGGCAGCGCTGTGCTGAGGAAAGTGGGAGCAGTCTCTTCTTGTCTGATCGGGGAGCCCGGACAGCCCGGGGCCTCCCGGGGCCAAAGCTCCAGCCGAGTGTTGCCTGGGCGGGGAAGGGGGTGCCTTGGGGTACATGCTGCGGCGGCTTACTCGCTGGCCTCAGGGGATGGGGGTGTGCTCTCCCACTCTCCAAGCCTGGGCACTTTGGGAGTCCTGCCCCCCAAGACGGCCAGGGACCAGGGCTGTGGTACCGGCCTTTCTCCTCCCTTGGGCCCGGCGCCCCGCCCCCCCCTTGGCGGGAAGCCTGCCTGTCTGGCCTGGCACCCGGCCGGGCTCGGCACACAGAGACCCCATTGTGCACACCCCACAGAGCCACTTGGAAGATGAACGGAAGCGCCGTCCTTGGAGGCCGCACCACTGGGCATCCCGGGTGGGAGGCAAGGGTATCAGAGCTGCGACCGGCTGGCCGGTCCCGGCTCTGCAGAGGCATGGGTCCAGGCTCACTGGGCAGTCTGGGGGGCACCCCGGGGCCTGTGCCTTCCTGCTCTTGCCCATCACCCACTGTTGCGCGGAGGCCCCGGGAGGTCTGCTCATGGGGGAGGCCCTGCTCTCCTAGCTGAGGGGGAGCCACTTTGTCTCCTCAGAGGTGTCCGGGTGCAGGCTTCTGGGGCCCTGCTGACCTGGCTGTGAGTTCCAGCTTGGCGGCATCCAGCAGGACCCTCAGAAAGTTCCTAGACTTTCTTGTTGACTTGCTGGCTCCCGCATGGCCAGGGCGTGGGAAACGGTGGTGTCATTGTGCCAGGCGCGTTAATAGCAGGTGACTCATCTGTTTCCACCCCAAAGAGAAGGAACCTTCCCCCGAAGCTGCCAGTCAGGTGTCTGCAGGGCTCAGGGTGGGAAAAAGAGGTTCGTGTTGGTGTGAAGGCCCTCCAGGAGGTCACAGAGAGCCCGTGCCCGGCTGGCCAGTGGCCGCGGCGGGAAGGCTGCGTGTCCCCATGGGCGGAGTGCTGTCTCTGGACGGTGGCTGTGTGTGGTGGCCCGGGGGGCAGGCTGAGGCGGGTCTTTGCGACCCTCTGCGCATCTCCAGCCTCCGTGCCGCCCCATCAGTGCTGAGGAGATACCGAAGTGGGCTCCCCCTCTTTCCTTTTGATTGGGGTGGCAGTGTGGGAAGGCCTCTGGGGGCTGCCATCTGTGGGGTGAGCGTGCGTTTTCCGTCTGAAAGGCTTGTTGGTGAGGGGGTGCTGCCCGGTGCTGGGCTGGGAGCTGAGGCCCCAGGATGGCTCAGATGCTCCCCCTGCCTGCGAGAAAGTCAGAATTTTACCGGGACGTCTTCCAGGTGATTGCAGAAGTGGGGTGCACCGTCGTCGCACCCAGAGTACCTGGGAGGGAAGTCCGGCCAGCCAGCGTGTGGCGGCCCTCAGCTTTGGCCGATCCTGTATTTGAGGCCTGGCTTTGCCGCCCAGTGGCTTCGTGACCTCAGGTCATCGGGTCCCTGAATCCAGATCCCCCCCCCCCCCCCGCCCAGTCTGTCATTCAGGGCTGACCCACGATTGATCTCTCAGTGATGCATAAGGTTGCGTAAGAGGGGCACGCAGCAGGCACCGGGCCAGGGTCCGTTTCCTCCCTGTCTTCTCCTTTTGAGTTGATGCTGCTGGTTTCAGGATCCTCATTTGAGGGTGTTTAGTTGGCTAGCGAGTTAACTCAGAGAGCCCGAGAGGTGCGGCCTGCTGGGCGCGAGCGGCGTGCTGCCTGGGAGGCGCCGGCCAATGCGGAGACTTCATCGCCCGCGATGGCTCCTATCAGTGCCTCTTCCTTGTTCGCTTCTGCGGTTCTGCGCGCCTGTCGCGTGCTGGGCTCTGTTCTGGACTTGGGCACCGTGGGCTCAGGGCAGACACGGCCCCTGCCCTCATGGAGTCCACTTTCCGGTGTGGGGGCAGGAGAGGCAGCGTGAGCACGTGACGTGTCAGGTGGAGGCGAGCACAGTGGGTGGGGCTCGGAGCAACCCCGTGACCATGGGATCAGGCATGTAACGGAGCACAGAGAAGGTGGCCCTCGGCCCCAGCATCACACAGTGCAGAGTGGAGCCCAGCCCTAGCTCTTTCTCCAGAGCGTGTGTTCCTAACCACTGCCGCATCCTGCCTGCACTGCCCCGGGCCCTCGCTGGCCCTTCTGTGAGGAAGCAGGGCGGGGACGGCAACTTCCCTTAAAAGAGGAGGTTCAGAGGGTCGGGTGGAAGTGACTCGGCTGCCCGGCTGCAGAGGGATGGAACGTTCTGCGTCTCTGTCACCTGGTCCGTCTGTTTCCAGTGAGTCACCTGCGAGCCTTGGGCGAGGCGTGGGGTGGGGGTGGGGGGAACAGGTTAATTCTCATCCTCGCTCCTAGGCTGAGAGCAAACAAGGTCTGTACAGGACTTCCTCTGTTTATGCAGAGCCCGGGCTCCAAGGACGCAGGGTTAGAAAAACACACGGTAAACGCACAGCGTCAGCTAGAAAGCTTCACCTCCTGCCTCTGACCGCACAGGGACATCCAGGGACACGCGATCTCTGCAGGAAGGTGCCTTCTGGGGCCTGGCCCTGCCTCTGTACAGCAGCCAACGTTTTTCCCATTGAGAAAATAATAGTGATGTGTTTTAACAAAGAGAAAAAAGGAAAACTGTGCCCTCAGCTGGAAGAGAGTGGGGCAGGGCAGACAGCTGATGGAGAAGCTCTTCATCAGGACAGCTGAGTGGGGTCTGGCTGGCGGGGGGCGTGGGCTGCGTGCTGGGACCCCGGGAAGCTGGAGTGGAGGGCCGGGGGGGCAGGTCCGGAGGGCGTCACGGCTCCACTCCCCGAGTGCTGGGTGGCGGTCCGAAGGTCCCAGGAGAGCTGGGACTGGCTGTCTTCCTCATTGACTGTGACCCTGATGGGTGGCCATGGCTGTCGCTGGCAGGTGGGGTCCACTGGGCAGTGCCGGGCTGGGCTGAGGGGCTGCACCCTCCTGGGGTGGGGAGGGCACCTTTCCTGCTTCGTATCTTGTCTATAAATAGTGAAAGGATGTGGCTCTGCAGAGCTGATTGAGCGCCCTGATCGCTTTCCTCAAGAATGTAAAGATGAGGCCTCCACACACAGACAGCTGCTTTTATCCGGCCTCAGAAAACCCCCGGCAGACTTTTCCTCTCCAGGCTCGTGCCCCCTTGGGGTGGTGGCCAGCTCTGCTTTTCGCTAAACCCCCAGTTTCCCCAGGTGGGGAAAGCTGAGGCTGAGAGATGAAGAGGCTGGGAAAGGGGGTGGGGATGTGAGGCCAGCTTGCATCAGCTTCTGCCTTCGTGTACGGGCATATCCAGAACTTTTCAGACTCTTTCCGGAGGCTTTAATGAGTGGCTGGCTCCGGGGCATCATGACTGTGGGTCAGGATGTGTTTGACGGTCCCGAAGCTCCCGGCGGGGCTGTCTCTGGTGGGCCCCGCCTCGTGCCCCGCCGCAGACGACCTAGCAGATACAGAGCCAGCTGGCTCTGGTTTGCTGTGCCCCTTCGGACTCGCGTCTCCTTTCTGGGCCCCAGGTTCCTCCTCTGTACGTGAGGGTGTGGGGTTAGGTGGCCCCTGGAGCTCCCTTCCAACTGCATCCCCGCAGGACCCTGGGATGTGCCTGTAGATGCCCGGATGGTGGCAGTGGGCAGCAGCGTGGTGGGAGAGAGGTGGGGAGGTGGTGTGGAGAGGTGCCCAGGAGTCAGACCTGGCTGTGCAGCTGGGCAGCTTCTGCCGGTCTGGGGCCAGCTCTGGGCCCTGGTGTCCTTACCGCCTGGCCCGCTGGGCTGGGGACACACCCACTAGAGAGGGAGCAGTGATTGACAGGTACTGCAGAGGAGGGGCTGGCGGGCAGAGGAAGGCCCTTTGCCAGAGTGGCTTCTGTTGGCTTCTCCCCCGGCATCTCCTTCCTCGAGGCCTTGCCGCCCTCCCCGACTCTGCTCTCTGAGAGCACGGGGAGCTGACGACTAGATTGGGGGGATCGATATTTGCTTTTAGGTGGTCAGTTGCACACATCCTGAGTTTTATGATTTTAGCTGTTTAAAGTGTGCATTTCAGTGGCGTTCAGTACATTCACAAGGTTGTGGACCCATCGCCCGTATCTAGTTCCAGAGCTTTTTCATCACCCGGCGCAAAATCCCATACCCATTAAACAGGCACTCGCCTTTCTCCTCCCCGCCAGCCCCTGGCGAGCACTCGTCTGCTGTCTGTCTCTGGCGTTACCTGTTCTGGACGTTTCACACGCGTGGAACCGTGCCTCCTCTCTCTTACCCGTCTTCGTTCACTCAGTGTGCGTGTCCATGCCTCGCTCCTCTGGGCGCTGGACTTGACCTGCCTGAGACTGTCAGGGACTGGCTGGCGGTGGCACCAGCATCCTAGTCCGTATGTGGTCTTGGACAGAAGTCCAGAGGGGGTGGGTGTTGGGGGTGGTGGACGTGCGGAAGGCTTCCTGGAGGAGTTGGTGCCCATTTCCGTGCCTGTGTGGCCGCCCGCCTGGCAGCCGCGGAGCCCCTCGAGTGGGGCCCGGCACGTATTGGGTGTATTCGTTAGGATGGCCCAGCGTGCCCGCGGTGCCAGCCTGCTCAGGGCTCCACGTAAGCTTGCGGCCTCGGGTTCTGCCCCTGGGCCTTGGCTGGCGCCGGCTGAGCGCCAGCGGGCCCAGAGGAGGGGCACCAGGGCTCCAGGGCCAGCGCCCCACCTGCCCGGCATCAGCGTCAGGAATGCGAGGGGAAAGCGGACTTTTATTGAGCACTTACTAGGTGCTGGGGCTGGGGCTGGGCGGGCAAGGCAGACGCAGGCCCGGCCTGTGCAGAAGGAGGCTCGTTGTTTCAGAGCCAGACTTCAGGGCAGACGCCTTAACTGCCTGTGGTGCGAGGCCAGTGCTGTGGGCACAGCCCACCCGGGTGCCCAGGCCTGCCGCGGCCTTGGAGTGAGCGCACCGCGGAGACAGCGGGCAGATGGGCTGGGACAGGTCAGCAGGCAGTGCAGCCGCAGGCAGGAGAAGCAGCTAGGGGCAGCGGCGGGCGGTAAGGCTTTGGGTGTGAGATCCTCGGCCCCCGCCCACGTCATCTGCCTGCTTCCCGGCCTCTCCCTGGGGTGGGAGCACATCCTTTCCTGGACCCTCAGGGTCAGCTCAGAGTTACTGGGTGTACCCCTAGCAGGAGGCACTCAGCCTTGTGTGAGAGGAGAGAGGGCCAGGGGTCTGGCCCTTCGCTCTTAGCCACAGATGGGTCCCCTCCAAGTGGCCCTCGGGGCTCAGGGAGGCTCCGTGTTTCCTCCAGGGCACCAGAGGGGCCCGCAGGCCCTTGAGAAAGTGGCCCTCCTACGGTGTTAGCATCATCCCAGTGGGGAGGGTCGAGCTGGTCCCCGCGTCACAGGTGGGGGTAGCTCTCTGTGCATCTCTGGGACGCATGGAGCTACGGGAACAGGACCCCTGCCCAGGGTTTCACCACTGAGTGGTCCCTTCTTCTGAGGGTCTCCTCCCACCCCGCACCCTCTGCCCCTGCGATGGGAGCATTCTGGGAAAGGGGGCCCTCAACCTCGCCGTCCACTCCCCCAGGCTTGGGGGCAGGGGTCATCATCCCGTCGTCCACACTGTGGAGTGTATGAGGTCAAGCACTGCCTGCTCCCCGCTCCCTTCCTGACACCGAGCTGCTGCCTTGAGTGGGCACCCATCAGGTGGGGTGTGGACACCTCCAGAGGGCCCGGCCTCTCCTTCCAGGCAGCGCGCCCCACTCTGTGGCTCAGGCCTCCCGGGACCCCCTGCCACGTGCTGCACTGGGGGGTCTTGGGCTCTCCTGGGCTGGGGCTGGGGGCCGTCTTCGGAGGTCTGACCTGGAGCCTCTCTCCGCCTGAGCGATGGCGGCGGCCCTCTGGGGCCCTCACGGTTTCCTGGAAGGAGTGCCCGGGGTCCTGGCTCCCAGCGAGCCTCGATGGGGGCGGGGGATGCCCTGGGGAGGCCTCACCTCCAACGCCTACACGGCGGTTCCCAGCCCTGAGAGTCGCTCGGGCGGGCCGCCAGCCCCCGCCAGCCTTCACCTGGGAGTCCTTGCGGGGCGGGTGCCGGGTGCACAGAGCCCACTCCCACCCCACGGCTGCCCGGGGACAGGTGGGTGCCGGGTGGGAGCCGCTTTCAGCGGCAGTAGGCCAGGCCCAGGCCCAGCTCTGTTGTCGGGACTTTCGCCAAAGAAATGGCCGCGTTGTGACCCTGCCGCGCGCAGCCTGGCCTGGCTCCGTGAGGTGGGAGCCTCGTCCCCGCCCGTCCCGCCTGCTCCGTCTGTCACCGGGCTGGGTGTCAGTCGTGTGTCTCTGAAGGGCTTGAATTGGTTGCTCTTCTCAGCTGGGTAAACGGTCCCTCGTCCCTCTGTTGACACTGTGATTTGCTGAACAAACTCTCGCCGCACAGGTGGCACGAAAGGCCAGCCTCACCCAGCCCAGCCGAGGGCTCGTGCAGGCAGGTCCCGCGTCGTCACATGGACCTTAGTGTGAGGGCGGTGGGCCTGGGAGAGGGGCTGAGGGTCTGATACACGCTGGATGGGGGACAGACAGCTGGAGGCTGGGAAGAGCCCCGGCTCTGGGCCTGGTGCCAAGGTGCCGCTCGGGCCCGGGGCCGTCCCCTTCTCCGGGGATCCCTCCCGGCCTCCCGCCTCCTTCACCCCAAGATCATGGGCCAGCACGCGTCACAGCCGAGGGCGGCCCCTCTGCCGAGCCCCGGGGAGGCCCCCGGCCCCGTTTCAGCATCGGCCAGCCTGCTGGGCCCCAGAAGCTGCCGGGAGGTCGTGGCGCTGCCCTGGACCCTGGCCGCCCCGGCAGATCGTCGAGGGCCCACGGGGAACGCGTGTGCGAGGAGGTGGGCGGCAGCCTCTGGGAAGATCTGTCAGCACCCCAGCAGCAGGGCCTGGGGCACGGGGACCTGCCTCCCACCATTTCCTCTCTGTTTCGGTTGTTGATAAGCGGAAACTGCACGGTTACTGGAAATGAGAGGTTTGGGGGAGAAGCCAGAGTTTTGAGTATGTGTGTTTTTCCCTGAGAGCTTTTCAGTAAGAGCGATGCTGAGCTAAAGGCCGGGCTAAGGCGGGGACAGGCGGGGGCCTGGCCACACTTCCGCCCCTTGGGGCCTCCGTCTCCCGTCCATCCAGAGGGCTGGGGGAGGTGACTACCTCTGGGCCTTCTGGGTCAGCCGAGGGTCTCATTACCCCGCTCCCCAGGCCGGTACCGGCTCCTAGGGGGCGGCCCCAAAGGGCGGGGCTCCCCTCACTTCCTCCTCCGGGGTCAGGATGTCTGGCAGGGCTGTGTGTCCCGGCATCCACCATGGCAGGGGCCCAGGTCACGGTGGCCTCCTCCCGGGTGGTCCAGGGTCCAGGGCCTCCAGCATAGGCACTCGGCAGGTATGTGGTGCGCGCCTGGTTGAGGGCTGGAGCCGTGGGCGCGGAGCAGGGAGTGGAGGCAGGTGGGCAGATCCAGGTTTCGGGAAGGCCCGGCTTGCAAGACACAGGGAGGCTCAGTCTGAGCCGGTTGCCCAGCACTGGGCTTCCCCCGTCCCAGCACGCTGCTCCCGCCTGGCTGGGCTGGGATGGTGCGGCCACATCCGTCGCGCGGCCTGTGCTGGGCTGTGTGACCTTGGGCTGCTCACTCACCTCTCTGAGCCCCCCTATGAGAAATATCGCAGGTCGGCCCCACGTGGTGGCCCCGTGGATCAATCCCAATGGGACACGTCGACTTAGCTTTACTCCACACTGGAGCTCGTTCCTAACACTCCGAGGCCTCGTCCAGAAAGCTCTCCCGGAGACTAGCCGAGCTCAGGATTTGGGCAGAAGGTCATGCCCCACCCAAGAACCTACTGCTTTTCGCACAGGGAAGAGCCCCCCAGACGGCCCTAGACCCATACCAACTGGCCCAGGATGCCCGGGTGGCCCCAGGGTGTGACAGTGCAGGCCTGGGTGCAGCTGGCAGGATTCTATCTTCTGGTGTTTCCTGTGCCCCCCGGTGCCTTGGGGACTGTGCTGGGCCTGGGGTGAGAGCAAGGGCTATAAGTGGATGGCCAGGGGTACCATGGACCCGTGTGCAAGCCTGGGGAGGGGGCACGGGAGCCTGGTGGTCTGCCTTGGGTGGGGTGGGTGGCGGTGGGCAGGTGGCCTGCCTGAGCTGGGAGGAGGGTCCAGAGAGAGGGGCGCTGGTGGTGGGCCCTGGGATCCCACGGAAGCCTGCGCCCTGTGCTGCGGCTTAGTCAGGGGCCGGCTCTCCTTCGGCCTGGCCTGGGGATGGCTGGCTGTGGCCTCCGTCCCCTCCGTCCCCAGAGCCAGACAAGACAGGAAGGAAGGCCACGCAGGCACTGTGGGTGAGGGTGGTGACAGGTGTCCGGTACTGGTGGGGCCCTCCTGCTGCCTGGAAGGGGTGCGGGGGAGCTGGGGCCCAGAGCGGTCCCACCCACCGGCTGGGAGCTCCCCAATTCCCAGGCTTCTCACCCAGACATCCCCCCCCAATCTGGGGTTTTGAGTTTCAGCTGATCTTGTGGGGTTGTAAGAATGCATTGTCTGCTCTGGCCCTCCCAGTCTGGGGAGAGCAGGCGGTCAGGCAAGAAATCCAGGCTGCTGGGGGCAGGGGGCGGGGGACAGCTGGGGCGCAGGGGACCCACACATTCCTTCCCTGCCCAGGGATCTCCTTCTGGCCCTTTAGCTGCCTCTAGGGGGGCGGCTGTGCTCTGACTGCGCCCTGGTGGCCGGCGTCGGGCCACCCTTGGGGGCAGGAGAGGTTAAGAACTGCATTCAAATCCAGGTGGTGCCGTGGGCATAAGCTGGCTGAGCCCTGCTTTGCTCATCTGTAAAATGGGCCCGGTGTGTCCTTGCAGGGCTGTTTCAAGAGTAAGATGAGATACAGCTGGCAGAGTCCAAGTAGGTCCGGGAGTGCGGGGGGGTGCTGTCCACAGTGTCTTCATTCTGGGACCCATGTCAGGGGGTCCTTGGTGTCCTCCCCCTGCATTCTCGACCAGACACTGGACACAAGCGGGGCTGCCCCCAGCGTCTGCCCTGGTCAGTGGGAGAGGACAGGAGCGCCGCCGGGCCACCCTTCCCTCTTCCCGAACCTCTGGGACGGCATCTGCTCCTGAGAGCAGAGGCGGGAAGTTGCAGACTGGTTTCTGGCTTTGGTGCGGAGCTCGGTCTGCAGTTGCTGACTTAATTCATCGCGTTTTGGATTAAGCCCTCCCCGTGGCGCCAGGCTGCGCGCGCGTCCACCCCTTCATTGCATCCGAGCGTCTGGGGACGCAGGTCTGGCTCCGTCCTGCTTGGGAGCAGAGGCCCCCGGCAGCTGTGGGGATCCCTGGCAGTGGGGGCGGCAGGCTCGTCCACGTGGGTCTCGGGGCCGTTGGGGTGAGCCCAGGGAAGGACGCCCATTCCAGCCTTTCTCCAGCTTCAGACTCCATCTTTTGGGGGTGGTTGGTAAATTCCCCCAGCAGAGTGCGGGCGTGGGGGGCAGCAGGCTTTTCTCACACGCCCAACAGCCCCCGGGGCTCTCTCGGGACAGCCCGTTCCCGGGACACCCTGGCCCCGTTGGCTGTGCCTTTTACAGTGTCTGGGGTGGGGGTGGGGGCTGGCCAAGCAGCGGCCGTCCCTGCCCCATGGGTGGGTCTGGGTTGCCTCTGCCCGCTGCAGCTGGGCCATCTCCGGGAAGCCGCTAGACCTCTGCACCGGCCCTTCCGTCCCTTCAGACGGGCAAGCCACTTCCCACGTCAAGGGTGGGGCAGCTCTGAGCGCCGCGGGGGGCCCTGAGCCACGGGCGGGCATTGTTTTCCCTGCAGTGGGAAAGGTGGCTTCCGTCCCACACACAAAGGGTTTCCCCGCGCTCCAGCACTTCCTATTTCCAGCGTATTTTAAACCATCCAGAGATGCAACTTGGGAGAAAGATTCTAGACAAAGAGCGGAGAGTGCTGGGAGCAGCTGCGGGGGCCCAGTGCGCTCCACACCCCGCCCCACCCCGGGGCCAGGTCTCCTCCTCGGCTACTGCTGCCACTCCGGGCCGGGGACCACTGTTGTTCGGGGTTGGGGTCTGTCTGCATCAGACCTGGCTGGTCCCTTTCCAGGGTGCCCCATCCCTCTGCAGCCCTGACTGCCCTTCTCCTCCTTCCCGACGCCCTGGGAGCCAGGGCAGGGACCCCCCCACCCCGCCCCACGCAGCTCTGAGCTGCCCCAGCCCAGCGGCTGCACAGGCTGGAGGGAGACCACAGCTCTGCCAGCTCTGGTGGGCCCGCCTGCAGCCACTTCCTGGGGCATTGGGGCGGCAGGTCGGGCAAGGGGGCAGCACTCCCACACTGTAGTCTCCAGACCCATGGAGGGCCGACCACGCTCCGGGCTGACCCGGCACACCCCACCTGAGCCATGCCCTGATGCAGAAGGGGGCAGAGATGAGGGGAGTGCAGAGGGCCATCTTCCAGGGACCCGGCACACCCCACCTGAGCCGTGCCCTGATGCAGAAGGGGGCAGAGATGAGGGGAGTGCAGAGGGCCATCTTCCAGGGACCCGGCACACCCCACCTGAGCCGTGCCCTGATGCAGAAGGGGGCAGAGATGAGGGGAGTGCAGAGGCCCATCTTCCAGGGGGCCCTCGGGCACAGCAGAGTCACAGCTGGGACCCAGCCTGCCCCTCAGACCGGTATCTGGACAGAGGACCCTGCAGGCTTGAAAGAAACCTGGGACTTTGCCTGCTGTGGCTCTTCGTCCTGGGGGCTTTGGGGAGCTGAGGGCAAGGGGCCGTCGGAGTCACCGGGCACCATCGCACCCTGGCTCTCATGTCTCCCCGGGGGGCTCTGTTCCCCAGAGCTGAGCTGTCCTGGCTCTTCCCAGTGAGGAAGGACCCCAGGACCCCGCGTGGGCGCAGTGGGGGTGGCCAGCAGGTGTCACCAAGCACGCACCCACACCTGCCGTGAGCACGTCATCCATTAGCAGCTGGTGCCTCCTGGAAGGTGTGACCCCTCAACTGGGATATGAGGGGCCTTGGACTGGCCTCTGCCCAAAGGAGCCCAGGACCGCCCCCCCACACCTTGGCCAGGAACACAGTTGGGCTCCTTGGCCCCGCCCCCTCTGGGGGAGGAGCTGGGGACCCAGAGTCTGGAGCCCCCCTGTCCTGCTCTCTCCTGGCCTCAGTCTCCCTGTTCAGTCTGCAGGTGGCCCCAGTCGCCTGGGCTGGGACAGGGGTCTCAGAACCTCCCGGCCAAGCTGCCCAGGGGTGGGCGGGCCTGCCTGCCTGGTGGAGGGCCTTAGTGCTCTTTGTTCAGTGCCACGGACCACCTCTGGGGAGGAGTGCGGGTACCAAGATGAGCCACCCATACTCCCTGGCCCCCGTCATCAGGGGCCCTGGTGACACTGGGTTGGAGGCTCCTAGGCAGAAAGCCTGTGAGAGGAGGCTGTGCTGGTGTGGGGAAAGGGCTTCTCGGCCGGAACCCCCTGCAGGCAGAGCTGGGCCAGGCTATGGGGTGGGAGGGGCCTTCGGCTGTGGGACCCACAACTTGGGGACGGAACCCCAGGTCCTGACTCGGCCTCCCTCGGAGCAGGCGGCTTGGTGGCCCCCAGCTTGGGGGCGGGTGTTTGGGAAGGGTAACACCCCTACACACACCTTTGTTGCTTGTGAGTAACCACGCTGCCCTCTGCGGCCAGAGGAAACTTTGGACTTCGGAGGTGGCGGGAAGATGGGCTGGAACGGACGCTGGTGGAGGGGCTGTCCCAGGGGCGGGCACGGGGAGTCTGCCTTCCCTGCTACTCCAGAGCCAGGTGGAGCCAGGTGAGAACAGGATGGCTGCAATCAGCCGGGGGCTCCTTCCCCCTGGGGCTCGGGATGCAGGCTGCCTGCCTGGGGGGCCAGGGCCCAGGGACCTGCAGAGCTGTCCCTTTCTGTGTTGGGCGGCACGGCCCCTGCCCACCTTTGGGGTGCAGGCTCCGGGCCCTGCAGATGTGGCCTCTGGCCGGGGTTACAAGCTCGTCCTGCACACCCCGGCCCCCAGGCAGCGTGGGGTGGGGGGGGCCCTCTGTGCCTGGGGAGCCCTTGTGTCCCTCACGGCTTTCCTTAAACAGGCGCACCTCCCTTGGTGCAGCGAACATGTTCCCAGAGACACATCGGTGAATTGCGTGCAGATCAAATCCATTAGTGCTGGCTAGAGCGAGAGTCTCCTCTGCCCACATGGCCAGGTTGCCTCTGCGTGGGGCCTTCTGTGAGCCCACGCAGTCCTCTCGACCCCCTGCCCGCACTCACAGGAAGCCGAGGCCCGGGCAGGCGGGGCACACCGCAGAGCCGGGGCTGGCAGAGCGGAAGGAGGCCCCTCTCGGCCCCCAAAGTCCCTTTGACCGAACTGTGTCTCACCCACCCATTGGGGGAGCCCCCAGGATGGCCCTCCCTGGGGCACCTCTGTCCCTCCTGCAGAAGGAAGGAGGGCAGCGGCACATCACTGATCCCCTGCCCCCCACCCACCTCCCGTCCCGGCCAGGGTGCAGGGCCCGTGCTCACCCCTGGCTCTGCCCCACTGGACCGTAAACTCCTTGAGGGCAGAACTGAGTAAATCCCTCCTCAGTACTGAGTCCCTCCCCCTTGGAACTGAGGGGAGGAGGGAGCTGTCATCTGTCCCCTGGGGGCAGCAGATGGCCTGCTTAACTTAGAAAGGAAAACAGCACAATTTAGAATTAGTCCCGGGTGAAAGGGTGAAAGGGTGAAAGGTCGAGGCAACATCTGCTTCGGGATGTTTCTTTCTGGGGTTGCATTTCTATGGAGCCGGCTGGCTGGTGGGGTGTGGCAGGGAGGGCCGAGCAGCACAGTGGACACAGAGCTCCAGGCCGGCGGGACCGCGGCCATTTGGCGCTCCTCCGGGGGTGGGGGTGGCGGTGGGTGCGGGCAGAGCCGCTGTGGGGGGAGCCGGCCCCTCTGCAGCCCCTCTCCTGGGGCCTTCAGCCCCACCTGTCACTCACCTGCCGCTGGCCAGGTGGGGCCAGGACAGGTCACCCCGGCCAGATGGCCAGGTTGTGTGTGGGTGGGAGAGAAGGCCAGCGGAGGGGCAGGTGCTGGGGTGACCTCCTTCCGGAGGGGAGCAAGGAACGGGGAGCCATCGTGGGCCCCGGCTGCCGGGGGTGGGTCCTATCCCGTCTGCAGGAGGCTCGTGCCCCCCCCCCGCCCCATCTCGGGTTCTCCACACGGCCCCCGACGGCCCCTGGCCTGGAATCGCACGGCAGGTGTTGGGTGTGACCTCCCTCTCCGAGCCCGGGCACCTGTCCCCGCCGGGCACTTACACTGACCTGCCAGGACAGGTGTCAGGGACAGAACGGCCGAGAGGGCCTTGCTCGCTGGCGCTGGTGGCCTCGCCCGTGTCTGAGCAGCCTCACGGGCCTTCCGCCTTCTTAGGGATGGGTCGGTGCCGTGGGGGCCTCCCCAGGAAGCCCAGCACTGCAGCCAGGGTAGGAGAGAGGTGCAGACAGGTCCAGGGGACAGAGGGGGCATGGCTGGAGGCTGGCCAGAGCAGGGACAGGACTCGGGGGGGGAGGGCGCTGGGGAGTGGCCTCCGGGACTGGCTGAAAGCTGCTCTGCCACCCCCCACCACCCCCCAGGCCCAGACCCTGCCCGCCTGGCTCAGGGCTTCCTCCCTCCCAGCTGAGGCTCCTGGCCAGACCCTGGTCGTACCTCACACCCCACGAAGCACCTGCCTCGGCAGTCCCACCCCCGGAGGCTGCCCCTCCCTCTGGCCCTGCCCATCCCCTGGCTGGGGTGCTGGTGGACGGTGGCCAGGCCTGGGCCCAGCCCCGGAGCCGGCCCGGATGGGCAGCATGCCTTCACGGCAGCGTCCACCAGGCCTGGGCGGGAGTGGGGAGGACAATGGGCCCCTCAGCTGCCGCCTTCCCCCACAGAGGGGCCTCCCTGGCTCCTGCCCCGCCCACTGGGTTGGCGGCCGCCGCGCCCGGCCGACAGCAGCTGCTGCCCGCGTACCCAGCCACAGGCGCACCTGCTCCCCAGCCGCCCTTTGTCCGCGCTGCCGACGCCTGATTTACTGGGTGCGTTTTCCCTCTTGCCGGCCCAGCATGATACAGCCTTACTGGCCGGGATGCCCCCAGTCCAGGTGGATTCTCCCACAGTCCTCCACGTTAGGCTCCCCACTCAGGCTGGGACGGAGGGGGGCTGGTTCGGGGGCACACTGCCCCATGGCTGGAGGGTGTGGGGTTGTGCCTCCGAGTGGGCCCTTCTGGTCCACTTGGGAACACGGCTGAGCAGGGCACTGCTCTAGTGGTGGCAGGCCCCGGGGTGCCCGCCCCCGGCCCCGGGACCAATGATGGAGGCCTCGCCTACGAGAAGGACGGTGCTGGGCGGCCTCGTGTGGATTCCCCTGAAAGCCGTGGGGCGGGCCCGCCTCATCTCGCCCGTGCAGGTGGGCTTCCCTCCCCTTGGAGCTGGCGGGATGGGGGCAGGGCCCAGAGGCGAGAGGGAGGCGTGGACAGGACTGGCTCCCATCCCGCTTCGATGACCAGGCACCCTCAGTGCAGCACCCACCGCCTGCCTGCTCTGTCAGTAGCTGGGGAAGAAAAAAGAGCCTTTTCTCCAAGTGGGAGCCGTGGCCAGCTCCCGCCTGACAATGGAGGGCATTGAGAGGTGGCGGAGGTGCTGCCTCCTGGGTCTCCCCCCTCCCACCCCCGGGGCTCTGGGTTCCCAGTGCCACTCGGGCCGGAACCAGGCGGGCTGTAACTGGATCCACGCACAGTGGGGGTCACACCGCCTTCCCCAGGCTCTGGGGTGTGGCCTTGCAGGAGCCAAGGTGCCAGGGCGCCAGCGGCACGGGGGCCGCGTGCTGGGGTCTGTGCCCCTCGCGAGGAGCCAGCCACCCCCCGCTCCCTGAGCGGGCTGGCTCGGGCCTGAGTTACCTCCCCCGGACCCCTCCCAGAGGGCAGCTGGTTTTCTTTAAGCCAGTTGGTTTGGGACTTTCGGCTTCTGGCAGCAGATGGTGGGCTGGAGTGGCCATTTCGCGTCCTCCCCGCCGGCCCTACCCAAGCCACAGCCACAGATAAAAGGCTTCAGGGAGACAGATGCCTCCCAGGCCACGGGGACAGGGGAGCAGCCCAGCTGCTGAGAAACGCACAGACCCCGGCCGCTGAAACTGCCACCACCAACCCTGGGGAAGGGCCTCTCCAGGGGCCGCCCCTCCCCTTCTTCCCTGTGCGACTTTGCTTTTAGCCCCCGGGGCAGGCAGGTGGGGAGGGAGGGGGGGGCTGGCATTTGTCGGGGGCAGGGGTTCTGGTGGGCTCTGGAAGGTGGGATGGTCCGGGCTCAGGAGGGCCCTCTCTTCATCCAGGGGAGCCCAGGCTCCTGGCAGCACCCCCTGCTGCCCCGCCAGGCGGGAGGAGGCTCCGCCCACAGGTGCCCAGAGCTGTGGGCCCAGCGTTGGGGCCGCCTTCTCAGGCTGCTGCAGGCTGGGGGCGTTGCCGCTGGGAAGAGTGATGCCTGGCTGGTCCCAGAGCCTTTCCTGAGATTTTTCCTCGAGTGCAAGGCCGCGAGGTGACTTCACAGGGGCAGTTTATGGCCCAGCCCCCAGAAGCCGAGGCGACAGGTGGCCAAGGGGGGCCCTGGGGTGGGGATGACAGGCGCTGAGCCCTTCCCTGCAGGGAACGCGTGGCACCAGGCCTGGCACCAGGAGGGCGGCAGCCTGCCTCCCCTGCCCCAGTCACAGCCTGGGCAGTGAGTACCCAGGGAGCGTGCCGGCCTGCCAGAGCGGTGGTCCTCCTGGACCCCGGCTTCTCCAGCCGGGCAGCGGGTGCCTCTGCTCCTGGCTGGCGTTGCGTGGACCTCTGTCGCGAAGCCTTGACCCCCGCACAATGGAAAAGCCGTGTCTGGGTGCTATGTGTGGGTGGGGATGGGTGCTGACCAGCACAGCCCCCAACGCATCAGACCCCTGACAAAGAACTCCACGTCGCGAAGAAAATGGGAAGCCAGGCCACGTCGTGTTGGCAGTCGTTTCCACGTTTGCTATCCTATTGATGTTGAAAGAAAAAAAGCTGTGAACTCTTTTATTAACCAAATAATGCACGTTCATTACCGAAAAGCTAAAGAGGAGAGAAAGCAGACAGCCCCCCGAAACTAAAGATTTTACCGAGCGCTGCTCCCCTCGGCAGAGAATGGCCGTGTCTGCCCGTGTGGTCCCCTTTTCGGTGGCTTGCCAGGGTGCAGACACGTGCCCCCGTGAGTTCTGAAACCTACGCCGGCGCCCACCGGACACTCTGGTCTCTAGTTTCTCCAATTAACATAATCACTTTTTTTTATGGAGGTGAAATTCACTTAATATAAAATTAACCACTTAAAAGCGTACAGTTCAGTGGCGTTTGGCACACTAGTGATATTGGGCAACCCCCGCTCCCTCTGGTCCCAGAACTTCCCCTCTCTCCTCGCGGGGCCTCACCCGGCTGTGCCCGCTGCCCGGGGTGGGGCCCCACCGACGCCGGGGCTGGTGGCGGGCGGCTGGCTGCGGAGCGGGCACTCACCGCCCCGGTGTGTCTGCCGCAGCTGCAGCGGAGCCTTTGCGGGCCAGCGATGCCAGGCGCCCAACCCCTGCCTCAGCGCCCCCTGCAAGAACGGCGGGACGTGCCACATGGTGGAGCGCGACGGCCTTGTGGACTACGCCTGCCGCTGCCGCCTGGGCCTCTCGGGGCCGCTGTGCCTGACGCCCCGCGACCATGCCTGCCTCGCCAGCCCCTGCCTCAACGGCGGCACCTGCGACTTGCTGACTCTCACCGAGTACAAGTGCCTCTGCCCCCCGGGCTGGTCAGGTGAGGACGCCGGCGGGAGACGCGGCTGTGGCGCTCGCGAGGGGTGGGCAGGCCCCGGCCCTCCCCCAGCTGCCCGCACAGCAGTTGCCGGCCCGTCTGTGTGGCTGGGGAGGGCTCTGCTCTGCCGTTGGGGTCCGTGATCCAGAAGTGGCGCAGAGCCCCCCCCCCCGGAGGGTCCCCATGCCCCTCTCCAGCCCTGGAGGGCCCCACCCCTGCCCGCCTCTGTGAGCAAAGGGGACACTCCCACCTCCCTCCTGCCAGGAGTGCAGGCCCCCCTTCAGGAGCCGTGACGTCACTGCGGGCACCAGAGTTTAAGAACACGGGCTCTGGAGGGGCGCCTGCCGCCGTGCATCCTGCGACGGTCACTCAGCCCCTAAGCTGTCGGGGTCCTGAGGTGTCAGGAGCCGACGCCATGGGGCCCATCCCCGGCGGGCACCTCCGTGGTGCCTGGAGGCCGCCCCCGGCTCTTGGGACGGCCTGGCTCGGGGAGCAGGGAGGCCGGCTGACCCCCTTCGCCCCTCCCCCGCCAGGGAAGACATGCCAGCAGGCGGACCCCTGTGCCTCCAACCCCTGTGCCAACGGGGGCCAGTGCCTGCCCTTCGAGGCCTCGTACATCTGCGGCTGCCCACCCGGCTTCCACGGCCCCACCTGCAGGCAGGACGTCAACGAGTGCAGCCAGAACCCCGGGCTCTGCCACCACGGTGGCACCTGCCACAATGAGGTCGGCTCCTACCGCTGCGCCTGCCGCGCCACCCACACCGGCCCCCACTGCGAGCTGCCCTACGTGCCCTGCAGCCCCTCCCCCTGCCAGAACGGGGGCACCTGCCGCCCCACGGGGGACACCGCCCACGAATGCGCCTGCCTGCCAGGTACCGCTCGCTGCCCCCTGCTGGGGGTGGCCGTGCTCCCCCTGCCTGGTGGGAGGGCGGGGGGTGCCCAGGGCGGAGGGAGCACAGGGCTGGAGCGGGGCCGGCTGGGCCTGGGGTTGGACGTCCACTGGGCGTGGGCGATTGGAAGGCAGCCTTGGGTGTGGTGTAGGGGCGGGGCTGGAATGGGGGCCACCCATTAGGCACCTGCCCACCCACTTCTGCCCGCGGACGGGTCCGCTGTGACCAGACGGCTGGGCCCATGACCCCCGATGCTCCTCCCCTGCCGCCAGCCTTCTCCAGGCCACTCAGGAACCCCCGAATCTTGAGCTCCCTGGGACCACGTGCACGTTACAGAACTCTCCACGGCAGCAGGGAGCACCCTCCCTCGTGCGGCCCCCGGGCTTCCCCTGTGTCCCCGAGGTGGGGCTGGGGCTTATGCGTCACTTGCCCCAGCGGTGGCCCTTCCTCCTGGCCCCGCTGGTCTCCCACCAGTGGGGCGACAGTGGCAGGCACAGCCCCCCACCCCCCAGCAGCTCCACTGTCCCTGTTGTGTGTCCCACACTTGCCACTGTAGTTTTCATCTGAGTCAGTTTTGCTGCCGGTGATCTAAAAATACTGGTAACGACAAAGAGGTTTGAAGAGCTCTCGTCTGTCGTCTGCGCACTGGCGGTTAGGCGGTTAGGCAGGAACGAGGAAGGGAAGGGTGTTTCAGGAGGGGGGCGGGATGAGGTTTGGGTGCTGGAGGGGAGCCCAGGGTCTGGCGGACCCAGGGGTGAGCCGAGGGTCGCCCCAGCCCCCATGCTGCCGCAGCCCAGCTCGGCCCCTGCAAAGAGGAAGTGCTCTGCCCGCCCACCGTCCATGAGCTCCGGGCCTTGTCACTGCAGCGGCCGCCTCTGCGTGCAGACGCCGGGCGCATGCACTTCCTGCGTGTCAGTGGCGCTCCCCTCGCCGCCTGCCTGCCGCGGCGCTGCTGGCCACCCGGCTGGGCTGCTCAGCTGTCCACAGGGGGCTGGGCCAGGCGTGCCTCCCGGTTCTGGGTTCAAATGCCTTCTTGGTGGTTGTGGGACCCCAGGCCTGGGACCTTGTGTCTAGCCACGTGGGTCAAGCAGGGCTGTGGAGGTGGGCGGAGTGGGGGGCCAGCCAGCGGATGCTGCACACCTGGGGCAGGTGTGGCCCCACCTGTGGGGGGTGAGGTGAGACCCAGCCCGCTTTAGAACTCACCCTCCAAGGCCAGGGAGAAGCAGCGCTTCCGGCCCACCGCATACAAGGGGGTCTGGAGTGAGGGCTCCGGGCTCCCGTGCGGGGGCCTCAGAGGGAGGGGCAGGAGGGAGTCCAAAGGCACCCCGGGAGGAGCATTAATCAGTAACTGGCTGCAGGTTGGGCTACTGCCAGACGCCCCTTTCTGGGTTGATTATTGAACCAGCGGGAGTTGAATGGATTAATAGCTAACTGGCTGGCCACGGAGTTGGTGCTGCAGAGGCGGGCCCAGGCTGGGGGAGGATGTGGGCCCTGCCCGCGCCTCTGTTCCTGGGAAGCCCAGAGCCACACCTGCAGTCCCCCCAGGACTGCCCACCTGGGTCCCACTGTCTCCCCGCCCCGGTTCCCTGCTTGGGGCGCCCCCGGGCCCAGTGCAGCCCCTGCAAGGCGGGGTGTCTGTGGCCACACACGGGGGTGTTGCAGAGAACCCCCAGCGTGGGGCGAGCCAGCAGACGGCGCCCAGTTGCTGGAGCCGCTACACAGAACGTCTTTTACAGCAGAACCTCTAGAACCCTGTAATCCCGAGTCCCTGTCTGTTCAGCCGGCTCTTCACAGAATGATTCCCTAGAGAGGAGTGTGTCGCCTGTCCCGGTCACAGGAGTGGGAAGGGTGGGGCGTGGACCCCCGAGGGTTGTGAGGCAGCGGGCATCACAGGGTAGGCCATGGAGGGACAGCTCTCTGTCCAGAGTAGGGTGTCGTGGGTGCAGCCAGGAAGGTGCCAGAGGCCAGGTTGAGCGTGGCAGGGAAGGTGAGGGCCGGGACGCGCGCTGCCCAGCCCCGTGGGGAGGCTTGACCGGGCCCCCGGCTCCCCCCTGCCACACAGGCTTCACCGGCCAGAACTGCGAGGCAAACATTGACGACTGTCCGGGAAACAACTGCAAGAACGGAGGCGCCTGCGTGGACGGCGTGAACACTTACAACTGCCGCTGCCCCCCGGAGTGGACAGGTGCATGCACGGGGAGGCCTGGGTGGGCACCACCACTGCTGGAGCACACGCACGTGGCGGGCCAGAGGGGGGCCGAGAACCTGGTCCAGGCCGGCAGGGATTCCGGAGTGACCAGGGGCTGCCCCGCCGCCGGGCTCCCAGGCCTCCGCCCCAGCAGCCAGCACAGATGTGGCAGCAGCTGGTCTGTGCGGGCCATTTGCAGCCTGGCCCCGGGCAGCCCTGAGCCAGAATCAGGTCCCCAGTTTGAGCCCAGCTGCTGGGCAGGACACGGGGACGCTGGCCGGTAGGACGCCGGCCCCGCCCACAGATGAGCGTGGACCCCAGTGCACCTGTGCCCGCACAGCAGCCAGATGAGAGCCCCCTCTGGCGCCAGGGGTGCAGGGGAAGGAGTGATTCAGGCTGGCGGCAGGTGGAGGAGTCATGAGGGAAGGCTTCCTGGTGGAGGGGGCCCTGCGACCCGAGGGGGAGGGTCTGGAGGCGCCGCCTGGCCCGACGGTCCCGGCCCCCGCAGGTCAGCACTGCACCGAGGATGTGGACGAGTGCCAGCTTATGCCTAACGCCTGCCAGAACGGCGGGACCTGCCACAATGCCCACGGCGGCTACAACTGCGTGTGCGTCAACGGCTGGACAGGCGAGGACTGCAGCGAGAACATCGATGACTGCGCCAGTGCCTCCTGCTTCCACGGTGCCACCTGCCACGACCGCGTGGCCTCCTTCTACTGCGAGTGTCCCCACGGCCGCACGGGTGAGCGCCGACGAGGCGGGTTCTCGCTGCCCTCGCCCGGCGGTGGGCCCCCTCGGGTCAGGGCTCGCGTGCGTGGCCTTGCGCAGACACACGGACTGCAGCTTTGCGGGGCCCGTGAGGGTGACCCCAAAAGGGGCCTTTCTGGGGTGAAGGGGCTGGCGGGGCTGGGGCGTTGCCTGCCGTCAGGGCTGCTGGCAGCGAACCTCCCGGAGGGACTCGGGCGTCATGGGACGCTCCACAGGGTCACTAGCAGCGGCACAGTGCGGGGGGGCCCTCCCTGGGTAGCCAGGCGGGGGTGGACCGCGGCTGTGGGCAGCCCGCGTCCCCAGGCCGGGGGCAGCGCCTCGGCTGACCCCCGCCGCCCGTGCCCAGGCCTGCTGTGCCACCTCAACGACGCCTGCATCAGCAACCCCTGCAACGAGGGCTCCAACTGCGACACCAACCCCGTCAACGGCAAGGCCATCTGCACCTGCCCCTCGGGCTACACGGGGCCGGCCTGCAGCCAGGACGTGGACGAGTGCTCGCTGGGTACGGGCAGCCGAGGGGGCAGCCAGGGCGCTGGGGAACCTGGTGGAAGTAGCCTGATGGGGGAAGCGGGCACACCCCAGAGTGTCTGGAGGCCAGGGCTCCCGGAGCAGCCCCTCACTGCGCCGTGCCCGCCCACCCCCAGGCGCCAACCCCTGTGAGCACGCGGGCAAATGCATCAACACGCTGGGCTCCTTCGAGTGCCAGTGTCTGCAGGGCTACACCGGCCCACGCTGCGAGATCGACGTCAACGAGTGCGTGTCGAACCCGTGTCAGAACGACGCCACCTGCCTGGACCAGATTGGGGAGTTCCAGTGCATCTGCATGCCCGGTACGCGGCCAGCCTCCCGCCCGAACGTCAGGGCGCCGCCTGACAGGCGGGGGTGGGGAAGCCGTGTCAAGGCCGACGGACCCCAGCGAGCACCCCGGCCGCATCTCCTCTGCCCCCCGGCCTCCATGCTCACCCAGGCCGCGGCCCCAGCGGGTATCTGGGGGGACCGAGCCAGGCCCGTGGGGCACAGCGGAGAGGAGGCCAGAGCTGGGCAGCTGGGTCAGCCCCGGGGAGCAGGTGTGGGGGGGGCATCCCGAGCCCTCAGCTGTGGTGAGGGCCGCCCAGGTGGGTCACGGTCCCCTGCACCCCTTGACCGCCCCCTCCCCCAGGCTACGAGGGCGTGCACTGCGAGGTGAACACAGACGAGTGTGCCAGCAGCCCCTGCCTCCAGAACGGCCGCTGCCTAGACAAGATCAACGAGTTCGTGTGCGAGTGTCCCACAGGTGAGGCCGGCCCCAGCCGCGCCCCCCGCGCGGGAGCACCCCGCTGTCCCTGAGGGCTGCCGGGTTGGGTCCCCCAAGGGCTGGGTGGGAGACGGCTGACTTTCACCTCGGGAGCGGGTGGGGTGTTTTCAGGCTTCCCCCAATGGGCAAGGCTGGGTTGGGCAGGGGGTCCTGGCCCCCGACCTTGCTGCGGAGCCCGGGACCCAGAGACCCTTCTTCCTGCTGGCGGGTCCCTGGGAGCAGCAGTGTGCTCGCCGACCCCTGAGGGACCTCGACAGGAGGAGGTCTAGCCTGCCCTGGCTGCCCGTCTCCGCCAGCCTGCGGTGGACATGATGCCCAGGAGGGCCTAAGGAGCCTTTGGAAGCCCGAGTCTGTCCCAGGGGAGGGCTGGGGGCTGGGGGACGCCGGGCCCGGGGAGGTGTCGTGGGTCAGAGCCTTGGATCTCCCGAGATGCAAATCAGCTGCTCTAGACACCGAGCCGGGAACCTGATTCTCAGCCCGACGAGGCTGTAGCCATAGCAACCGGAGTCAGTCTGGGGCAGAGGCCCCTGTATGAGGGAGCGGGAGGCGTGTGACCCGAAAGGCAGGAGCTGAAAGGGGCCGAGAAGAGAATGGGGGGTTGGCCCAGCCCCGGCCAAAGCACTCTCAAGGGGCCCTCCCAGGCACTCCCTGCCCTTGGCTGGCTGTGGGGCCGCTGCGCCTGTCGTGTCTGACCGCCATCCCTCTCCCCGGCTGCAGGCTTCACCGGGCACCTGTGCCAGTACGACGTGGACGAGTGTGCAAGCACGCCCTGCAGGAATGGCGCCAAGTGCCTGGACGGGCCCAACACCTACACCTGCATGTGCACAGAAGGTGCGGGGCCGCCCGCCTGCCAGGCTGAGCGGGGGGAGGAAAAGCAGGCGTGTAGGGTCCAGGGAAGGGGAACAGCCGGGAGCTGAGGCTGGGAAGGTGACCCCTCATTCTGGGGCCTCTGGTCCAGGGGCCAAGAGCAAGGTGAGGCTTTGACCCGGGCAGTGGGGGACGTCCCCAGACATCCCCGGTCTCCCCCGGCGGGAGCGCAAGTGACCCTGGGTTGGCTGGTGGCATCCTGGGATGGGACGGCCGCGTGCCCGGGGAGCAGCCCCACTTAGCTTCTCAGCCCCCGCCCTGCAGGCTACACAGGGCCCCACTGTGAGGTGGACATTGACGAGTGCGACCCCGACCCCTGTCACTACGGGTCCTGCAAGGACGGCGTTGCCACCTTCACCTGCCTGTGCCGGCCGGGCTACACGGGCCACCACTGCGAGACCAACATCAATGAATGCCACAGCCAGCCCTGCCGCCACGGGGGCACCTGCCAGGACCGCGACAACGCCTACCTCTGCTTCTGCCTCAAGGGGACCACAGGTGCCTGGCCGGGGCTGTGACTGGGGGGCTGGGGGCGGGGCAGGAGCTGACCACCTCTTGTCTCCCACTGCCAGGCCCCAACTGTGAGATCAACCTGGACGACTGTGCCAGCAACCCCTGTGACTCGGGCACGTGTCTGGACAAGATTGACGGCTACGAGTGTGTGTGTGAGCCGGGCTACACGGGTGAGCCTCTCGGGGACCCGCAGGGCTCTGTCCCCCCGGCCCTCGTCACGGCCTCGCCTCGGGGGCCCAGGCTGTGCTCACACCTCAGGGTCTCCGGGATGGGCCAGGTCTGGGGACCGTGGGGGCAGGATGGTGTAGGCCGCCCACCGCCCAGGGCCCAGCTGTCAGACCACCAGCTTTGGCAACGGTGGCAGAGACCACGGAAGGATCGGGGCTCCGGCCGGCACCGGACGGGCATCCCTGAGGCTCTCGTTCCTGGTCAAAGCCGGCCCAGCAGGCCCAGAGCAGAGCCGGCTCCCGGCACACGTGCTGCCCTCCACGGCCCTCTGCCCTGAGGGTGTCCAGGGTGTCCTGAACCTCAGCCCTCACCGGCCAGCTCGGCCCCGGGCCCGGGGAGGGGAGTTCGTGTGGGTGGGCGTTTGTGCCTCGGAAGGACCTGGGGAGGGGTTTCACGGAGGGGGAGACTGAGGCCCCGAGGGCTGGGACCCACTCTACCCCCGGGGGGTGGGCGTGAGTGTCTGAGCCGCCGCCCCGTCCCCCCCCCCGCAGGGAGCGTGTGCCACATCAACATTGATGAGTGCGCGGACAACCCCTGTCACAACGGCGGCACCTGCGAGGACGGCGTCAACGGCTTCACCTGCCGCTGCCCCGAGGGCTACCACGACCCCACCTGCCTGTCCGAGGTCAACGAGTGCAGCAGCAACCCCTGCATCCATGGGGCCTGCCGGGACAGCCTCAACGGGTACGGGGCCGCCCCACACCCTGCATCCTCGGGAGCCCTGCCCCAGGGAGGCGGCCTGCTCGGGGGCTGGCGGGCCAGGGAGGGGCCGTCGCGAAGCCCCGGCCTGGCCCGCAGTGGGCCCCGGGCTGAGTGGGTGGGTGCCCCTCAAGAACGGATCTGCCGTTGGTGCCCGGAAATGTGCCGTCGGGCACTCGCGGGCCACAGTGTGCGCTCGGGAAACACATGTGCCGTGGCCGCAGGCAGGGTTTCTGTGACATCGCGGCGTGATGAGATGATTGCTCTGGGCTTTGTCCTGGTTCCTGAGATCACTCAGATCTATAAAAGTGGAAGGAGTGTCTTGTTATTTGTCAAAGCCCCTTTCAAGCACACCTGAGGACGAGGCTGGGTGCCGGGGAACTGTGTGATGAGGGCGTTGGATCTTTGAGCCCCACCCGGACCTCCAAGGAGGGGAGACGGGCTGCAGGGTGTAATCACCAACAGCCAGTGACCTAAATGGGTCACGCCTGTACGAGGAACCCTCCATAAAAATGCAAAGTGCAGGAGTTCAGAGAGCTTCCGTGTCGGTGAACAGGTGCAGGGGTGGCGGGCGCAGCTCTGAGCCCTTCCCTGTACCTGGCCCTGTGCACCTCTTCCATCGGGCTGTTCCTGAGTTTCACCTTTTATAATAGACCACTAATCTTGTAAGTAAACTTTTTCTCAGTTTGTGAGCCATTCTGGCCACAAGGAAGGCGTCTGATTCGTAGCTGTTCGCTCAGAAGTACAGGTGACAACCTGGCGCTTCAGGTTACTGTCTGACTTGGGGCCGGTCTTGTGGGACCGAGCCCTGTCTGTGGGGTCTGCACTGACCCCAGGTAGTTAGTGCCAGAAGTGAACTGTGGGATACTCAGCTGGTGTCCCCAGAGCTGGAGGATTGCGTGGCGTGGGAAACCCCCTACGTATGTGGCGTCAATATTAGAGTGTAGAGAAGCTTACTTTTAGTTTCTGACACCCACTATGTGCCTGACACAGCTCTGTCTAGATGCGGCCATTGACATGGGCAGGGACCCCATGCCCCCATTTGGCACAGAGAGGGTAAGCACACTGTTCAGGGCCACACAGCGAGTGAATGGTGGAGGGCTTTCTGACCACTGCCCTGAACTGGGCACTGTCCCCAATCTAGTTTAACAAACCCTCACCACCTTCTTGGGCAAGGTGGGCTATTTAAAGGTGTTTAAAGGACTCCGAGGGTCAGAGCGGACCAGCGCCTCCGTCCAGTCAGATCATAGGAAGGTGGCAGAGCGGGGAGTGCCCCCACCTAGGCCCTCCCCTCTTGGGCCACACCTGAGCTGCTGTGTGGTCACCTCTGCAGATACAAGTGTGACTGTGACCCCGGGTGGAGTGGGGCAAACTGTGACATCAACAACAACGAGTGTGAGTCGAACCCCTGTGTCAACGGCGGCACCTGCAAGGACATGACCAGCGGCTACGTGTGCGCGTGCCGGGAAGGCTTCAGTGGTGAGTGTGGCGGGGCTCCTGGTGCAGAGCGGGCCCCCCAGGACGGCAGCGCGGAGCCAGGACACAGGTCCAGCCACCGCGACCCGTGGCGGCTCCCTCCCTGGGTGGGTGGGGGGCCGTGCAGACCTGCTGGGGTTGACTCCAGGCCCCAGGCTCAGCGCAGGGCCCTTCCTCCACACCAGGTGGGACCTGGCCACAGCACCCAGGGTGACGGCCACACTGACTGCTGTCCCTCCCTCTCCAGGCCCCAACTGCCAGACCAACATCAACGAGTGTGCGTCCAACCCGTGTCTGAACCAGGGCACGTGTATCGATGACGTGGCTGGGTACAAGTGCAACTGTCTCCTGCCCTACGCAGGTGAGGGCGGGGCCTGGGGGCGGGGCCTGGGGTGGGGGCGGGGCCTGGGCCACCCACGGGAGCGGTGCCCGAGGGGTACGCAGTGGCTTCCGGGGCTGGCCTTGTCTGCATTGCTCGGCGGGCATCTCGAAGGCTCTGCTCTGTACTTGGGCCTGGCCACATTAGGGCCTCGCCCGGCAGGTGTCATTGCCAGGTGTCATTGCCAGATGAGCCCACAAAATACCGGGTGCCTGGGAGGAAGCTTTAGTATAAGTAGGTCCCAAGTATTTTATCTGGTGAGGTGGCCCCCTTGGTGGCAGAGCTGGGAGCTGGGCCTGGGCTGTTGGCCTCCACGGCCCAATGTCCATGCTGCCTCGGGCCCCTGGCGGCCAGGCCGCCCTCCGCATCCGCTGGCCGGGCCTGAGGGATTCCTTTGATGGCGGGCCCTCTTTGTGTGGGGAAACAAGGAGCCTTCTGTTCCCGCTGAGAGCGGCGGGAGACGCGTCCCCGGGCGTCTCAGCCTCCGCCACTGGCCTGGCCAAGGGGATCGCGAGATATGGTCCCCTCCTTAGAAGAGATTTGCCAAGTGTTAGAAAATAAAAGTCCACAACGACTAGGGCCACCAGCCCCACGGGGAATGGGCCGAGGGGGCTGCCACTGGGGACGGTTGTGGCCCCCAGCGGTCCTGAGAGGGCCCCGGCGGGCGGGGTGGGGCCCATGGCTATGGTTCTCATGACATCGGGCGGCCCATGGCCAGAGCAGTGTTTTCTTTCACCAAAGCCGGGGAGCTGGACTTTCTCTCTCGCACCGGTGAGGAAACTCTCCCCTGGTGGCCGCCCAGGGGCTTCCGCGCCCAGGGCGCACCCCAGTCCTTTCGGACACGTTGACATCGGGGCTGGCGGGCCGGCGGGGAGGAGCCGGCCTGTGCTGACCTGCTTCCCGTCTGCCCGCTTCCTGCTTCCCTCTGCACAATTGTCGGAAACTCTAGCGAATTTCCTGCCTGCCCGGGTCGCCGTGGAAACCGATAGAAAGAAAGGCCCTGGACAATCACACCCGCGGGCCGGGGAGATAATGGACCACGGGGAAGATAACGCTTCCTCGCGGCCTCAGGACTCAGTCCCGTGGGCTGTAAACAGGAAGCCCTGCATAGGGCTTTCAGGGAGGAAAAGTCACCCGGTGCGCACGGGGGTCTAGCCAGACTCCCATCGCCGTCCCGGGGTCCTGACACCTCACCCACCGCTCCCCTGATAAGTAGCCCGTGCTCGGGGCTGGGGCTGGCACGTCCCCGGCAGCGAGGGCTCGTCCCCGGTTGTCACAGCCTTTGTTCAGTGGCCTCCTGCGTTGGGCACTTGCTGCCCTTGACACAGAGCCCCTGGATTAGCTCCCAGGCCGCCGGCTCAGTGCAGGGCCCTCTGCTACCAGGAGGCGAGGAGGGGGCGTGAGGCTGGGAGCAGGTCCCGGGCCCCTGTGACGCTGGGGGGGCATCAGTCCCAGCCCAGCCCTTGCTGCTGGTGCTTTGGGTGAGGTGAGGCCCAGGCCGTGCCCCACAGCCTGTCGCGGGGCAGGGGGTCATCTGGGTCGTGTTCGGGTCCTGACTCAACCAGGCGCTCACGGGGGTTCCAGTGCCACACCGTATGCCCCACTGCGGGGCAGCCAAGTGTGCTTTGGTGGTAGAGCCACCCGCAGTGGTGGCCGCAGCGGTCTCTGCCCGGCGGTGCCGTGGGGCGTTGACCTTCCGGGCCGGGGCTCCCCGCCTGCGCCTCTTCCCCTCAGGAGCCACGTGCGAGGTGGTGCTGGCGCCATGTGCCCCCGGGCCCTGCAGAAACGGCGGCGAGTGCAAGGAGTCCAAGGACTACGAGAGCTTCTCCTGCGCCTGCCCCGTGGGCTGGCAGGGTGAGCCAGCGAGCCCAGGAGGCGCTGGGACAGGGAGGGTGGGGGTTCCGGGGAGCTTGGGCATCTGTAGAGCAAGAGGTAGTGAGCTCCCCGTCCTTGGAGAGGAGCCAGCGGGCTGCAGAGCCCTCCCAGCCTTGGACGTCTGCATCCGGCTCGGCCCCACGTTGGGGGACAGCAAGTCGGAGAGCCCCTCCTTCCCGGGACGCCCCCAGAGGACCACCCCGCGGCTGCGGAGGCCCCGCTCCTGGGGGGCAGGGGCTGAGCTAACGGCTCCCTCTCCCCCTCCCCCAGGGCAGACCTGCGAGATTGACATCAACGAGTGCGTGAAGAGCCCGTGCCGCGCGGGAGCCTCCTGCCAGAACACCAACGGCGGCTACCGCTGCCACTGCCAGGCCGGCTACACGGGCCGCAACTGCGAGACGGACGTCGATGACTGCCGGCCCAGTGAGTGGCCGGCCAGCTCCGTCCACCTCCGAGATGCTCAGACCTGTTTCCCCAGGGGGGCTCAGGGCAGGGAGCTCGTCGGGGTCGGCTGGGAGAGTGGACGGGGCAGCACCCGGGTGCAGGGTTGGCGCTGGCCAGCTGGACCCTCCAGGAGGGCGCCCGGTCAGGGGCCGGAGGAAGTGCTGGGGGGGTGGCCGCCGTTGACCAGCGAGGTGTTCCCACGTGGTTCTGGAGGCTCTGGAGCCAGGTTGCCAGGCTTCAAGCCCGTCCTAGCATCTCCCCACCAGACTCCAGGGCTCCGCGCCCAGGGCCTTGCCTGCCCGGGCCCGGCGTGGCGCCCTGAGGAGCGGGGCTCTCAGACCCCTGGTTCACATGACCTTGGTGTCCGGAGAAGCCGAGTATGTCATCTGGCGTCACTGGCGAGCAGGGAAGACTGACTTCAGCCTTGCTTGGTGTCACTGTTAAGCCCGGGCGTTCTTCCCGCCCTTGTGGCCTGGGGACCGGGAACACGGGGAGGGGTGTAGACCCCAAGCCCGTGATGCAGCCTGCCGGGTCAGGGGCTCCTGGCCGGACACCGTGGGGGCAGTGCCGGGGTCCCCGCAGCTTCCGTTGCCCTGGCAGCGGGGGTGGTGCCCGCCCATCAGGCCTGCCTTCCCTTCCCCTCCCAGACCCGTGCCACAACGGGGGCTCCTGCACAGACGGCATCAACACGGCCTTCTGCGACTGCCTGCCCGGCTTCCAGGGCGCCTTCTGCGAGGAGGACATCAACGAGTGCGCCAGCAACCCCTGCCGCAATGGCGCCAACTGCACCGACTGCGTGGACAGCTACACCTGCACCTGCCCCGCGGGCTTCAGTGGGATCCACTGTGAGAACAACACGCCTGACTGCACGGAGAGGTGCGTGGGGGCCACAGCCACCGGCATGGGCGCCGTGCAGGGCGGTCCCGGGCCTTGGGCTGGCGTGGGGAGGCAGATGGGCCGCAGGGCCACGCAGTGTCTGGCAACCTGCACACCGAGCAGGTGTCTGCCAGGTGGGCACACAGTGCCAGTCGGGTTGACTCAGGTGCTGTTCCTCCTAAAGGAGCTATTGCCCATTGGCCCGTGTGACTTAGAAGCAGGAGCCCTGGTGGTTTATCCTGAAGAACTGGCGTTCCTCCTTCTATCAGACCAAGGACCTTGTAACCCATCTAGTTTCCTCCTAAAAGAGCTATTACCCGTTGGCCCGTGTGACTTAGAAGCAGGAGCCCTGGTGGTTTATCCTGAAGAACTGGCGTTCCTCCTTCTATCAGACCAAGGACCTTGTAACCCATCTAGTTTCCTTATTTGCCTTGGCTGCCAGGAGGCTCAGTGTTGAAGCTCATTCCTGGTTTCTGACATAACTGTCTCCCGTGTTGTCTGTGCGATTCTGTTTCCTGCCTTTTTTATCTTAACCGCTGTATACCACGTGTGTAATGAAGTTCCTCAGCGTGAGTTGCAAGGAGGCAAAGGAAGGGAGTATGACGTGGTGTGAGAATCTGAGGTCCCTGGTCCTGAGTTGGCGACCTCCTGGGACTCCTGTTGGCTGACCTCAGGGAGGCTGTTCCTGGCCTGTCCCAGCACTCAGACCCCTTCGGCCACACTGATTCGAGGGGGAGACGCCAGCGTGGAGGTACCTGCTTCGGCAGGGTCCCGCTGCCCCCACCCCCGCTCACCACCCCCCCCCCTGCTGCCCACCCACCTCCAGCTCCTGCTTCAACGGCGGTACCTGCGTGGACGGCATCAACTCGTTTACCTGCCTGTGTCCGCCAGGCTTCACGGGCAGCTACTGTCAGCACGACGTCAATGAGTGCGACTCGCGGCCCTGCCTGCACGGTGGCACCTGCCACGACAGCTACGGCACCTACAAGTGCACCTGCCCGCAGGGCTACACTGGCCTCAACTGCCAGGTGAGTCAGGGCCGCAGGGGTGCCCACCACTCAGCGTCACGGCCGCACCACTGAGTCCCCCTCGCCTCAACTCCAGCTGGCTTCACCACCCTGGGGTACGAGGCTCAGGGGGCGGGGGTGCTCCTGGAGATCTGGGCTGCCAGCCTGGGGCCCAGCCCTGGGCTTAGCTGCCAGATAAGGAGTCAGAGGTGAACTTGAACTCAGGTAGCAGAGGTTTACGGAGCAAGAACGAGGACCACTGATCTGGGGGAAGACAGCTAAAAGCCAGTGTTTCCATAGGAAATATGTAAAGGTATTGAAGGTTTACGTTCATTGAAGATTTTCACATAAAACGTCAGTTGCGGGCTTCCCTGGTGGCGCAGTGGTTGAGAGTCCGCCTGCCGATGCAGGGGACGCGGGTTTGTGCCCTGGTCTGGGAAGATCCCACGTGCCGCGGAGCGGCTAGGCCCGTGAGCCATGGCTGCTGAGCCTGTGCGTCCCGAGCCTGTGCTCCGCCACGGGAGAGGCCCGCGTACCGCAAAAACAAACAAACAAACAAACAAGAAAACGTCAGTTACAAAAGAGCTGTTTACTTTTTAAGAAAAATCTTCCTTCAAGAAAAAGCAGCTGGGAATTCCCTGGCTGTCCAGTGGTTAGGACTCCGCACTTTCACTGCAAAGGGCGCGAGTTCAGTCCCCAGTCGGGGAACTAAGATCCCGTAAGGTGCGTGGCGTGCCCCCTCCCCCCCCCAAAAAAAAGGAAAGACAGCTGGTGGTCCGGATTCACCGAGGGCCCAGGACAAGAGAGAGACCCGCACCCCAGCCCCTGGCGGTTCCTGAGCAGGGGGGCCCATGGGCCTCGGGGTCAATTTCTATAGGATGGGGTCACGAGCCATCTCGGGTGAGAGGTTCTCTGGCGCATGTGTGTTCCCCTGTCAGGTGGGATGGGCCCCTTGGGAGTTGACGGGTGGGGGCATGTGAGCGAGGCTGCCCACTGCCGTCCCCAGAACCTCGTGCGCTGGTGTGACTCCTCGCCCTGCAAGAATGGCGGCAGGTGCTGGCAGACCAACGCCTTGTACCGCTGCGAGTGCCACAGTGGCTGGACTGGCCTCTACTGTGACGTGCCCAGCGTCTCCTGTGAGGTGGCCGCATGGCAGCAAGGTAACCGGCCGTGTCCCGACCTGGCCTGGGCTTCCCCACAACCACCGGGCGTCTGTCCTCTGAGGTCAGGAGGTTTGCTGTCCGGAGGGGAGCCCAGGCCTCACGCTCCGTCCACCTCGTCCCCTGCAGGCATCAATGTTACCCACCTGTGCCGGAACGGAGGGCTCTGCATGAATGTGGGCAACACGCACCACTGCCACTGCCAGGCGGGCTACACGGGCAGCTACTGCGAGGACCAGGTAGACGAGTGCTCGCCCAGCCCCTGCCAGAACGGGGCCACTTGCACCGACTACCCTGGTGGCTACTCCTGCGAGGTGGGGACCCGTCCCTGGTGAGGGTGCGCGTGTCTGGTATGAGTGTCGGCGAGGGCTGGGCCCTGGGCTGGGAGCCGGTGCAGCAGGGAAGACCAAGCCCACAGACGTGTACAACTTTCAGTCTTATTAAGGGAGGGCTCGGTAATCAGGAAAGACTGCCTGGAGGAGTTGCCCTCTGCGGGGGGGCACCTGGAAGAGGAAATGGGACGGGGTTTCCCCTCCCCCAGATTTGCCCCAAGGCCCCCACCTCTATGCTAGGGAACCGGGTCTAACACCCACCTTGGCCAGTAAACTGCAGCTTCCTGGGGCCCTTCCCGGGGTCTCCCTCTGGATCCGCCAAGTCGGGGGAACCCCCCAGCTTCGCTGGGCAAGAGGGCAGCTCATGGGCCCCGTCAGCCTGCACAGGGAGTGGGGGGCGCACTGAGCCCGGGCCCGCCCCTTCGCTGTCCCCCTGCAGTGCGTGGCTGGCTACCACGGGGTGAACTGCTCCGAGGAGGTCAACGAGTGTCTGTCCCAGCCGTGCCGGAATGGGGGCACCTGCATCGACCTCACCAACACCTACAAATGCTCCTGCCCCCGGGGCACGCAGGGTAGGCAGGGCCACACCCGGGGAGGGAGCGTGCGGGCCGGCGGCCGGCGTCCATTGCCTGGGCGTCCAGGCTCCCTGGTCCTGACCGCTGGCCGAGGGGCGCACCTGTGGGAGGACCTGCCGCACGGGGTTTGACGGTGCCTGGGCCTGCAGGCGTGCACTGCGAGATCAACGTGGACGACTGCAACCCCCCCATCGATCCCGTGTCCCGGGGCCCCAGGTGCTTTAACAACGGCACCTGCGTGGACCAGGTGGGCGGCTACAGCTGCACCTGCCCGCCCGGCTTCGTGGGCGAGCGCTGTGAGGGTGATGTCAACGAGTGCCTGTCCAACCCCTGCGACGCCCGCGGCACCCAGAACTGCGTGCAGCGCGTCAACGCCTTCCATTGCGAGTGCCGCGCCGGCCACACCGGTGGGTGCCGCCGGCCGGGGGCAGGGAGCGGTGCCGGGGTGGGGGTCAGCCCCTCACACCTGCTGTCGTCCACAGGGCGCCGCTGTGAGTCGGTCATCAACGGCTGCAAGGACAGGCCCTGCAAGAACGGGGGCAGCTGTGCCGTGGCCTCCAACACCGCCCGCGGGTTCATCTGCAAATGCCCAGCGGTAGGTACAGCCGGGCAGGTGGTGGGAAGGGCCCTGTGCGGCCAGGAGGGCTCCCTGGTCTGAAGGTGACAGGAGGACACGCCCGCTTGGCGCACCTGGGATACTGAGGTGGCCAGAGAACCCCGCCTCCCCCCATCCCGCACACGTGCCAGAGGACAATGGGTGGCTTGAGTGTCTGGACTCCAACCTCCTTGTTCCCCTCGAGACCGTGTGCTTTGTGTCAATAAACTTTACGTTTAGAGCACTTTTATAGAAAAATCGTGCAGAAGGAGGGTTCCCACGTACCGCCTCCCTCTACACACCTAGTTTCCCAGTTGTTGGCAACTTGCCCTCACGTGGAACATTGTTACCACTTGCCACCAGCATTAATACATTGTTAAATGATCAACACTGATACGCTGTTAAGTCAGGTCTGCTCTCCTGTGGTGTTTGGGTCTGACACACGTGTAGTGTCACGTGTCCACTGTTGCAGGGTCACGTGGGTTTGCCGTTGCCCTAAAACTGCCCCACGCTCCCCCCTCTGTGCTCCCTCTTCCCTCACTCCCAACCCCTGGGAACCCCCGAGCGTTTTATGTTGACTTTCTTTAAAGGGTCCGGCTGCCCGGGGAAAGGGGGATGGGGGGATGCAGAGGCAAGGTCAGGCCTGGGCGGGTCCCTGGGTGTCTGGGGAGCCGGCCCACCCCGACACCCCCTGTGTGGCCCCCTCCCGGCAGGGCTTCGAGGGTGCCACGTGTGAGAACGACGCACGCAGCTGCGGCAGCCTGCGATGCCTCAACGGCGGCACCTGCATCTCAGGCCCGCGCAGCCCCACCTGCCTGTGCCTGGGCCCCTTCACCGGCCCCGAGTGCCAGTTCCCTGTCAGCAGCCCCTGCATGGGTGGCAACCCCTGCTACAACCAGGGCAGCTGCGAGCCCACGTCCGAGAGCCCCTTCTACCGCTGCCTGTGCCCCGCCAAGTTCAACGGGCTCCTGTGCCACATCCTGGACTACAGCTTCGGTGGCGGCGTGGGCCTCGACATCCCCCCGCCGCAGATCGAGGAGGCCTGCGAGCTCCCCGGCTGCCGCGAGGAGGCCGGCAACAAGGTCTGCAGCCTTCAGTGCAACAACCACGCCTGCGGCTGGGACGGCGGCGACTGCTCCCTCAACTTCAACGACCCCTGGCAGAACTGCACTCAGTCCCTGCAGTGCTGGAAGTACTTCAGCAACGGCCGCTGCGACAGCCAGTGCAACTCGGCCGGCTGCCTCTTCGACGGCTTCGACTGCCAGCGTGCAGAAGGCCAGTGCAAGTAAGGCCCACGGGGACGGCCGCTCTGCACCGCGGGGGCCCCGGGGCTCACGGGGCAGCACGAGGGAGCCGTCCGCTCATGGGCCAGGAGAGGGCAAGGGCCGCGGGCGGAGAAAGGACCCCGAGCTCGCGGGCAGGGCGGCGGGAGGGCAGGTGCCGGCCAAGGGTCCCCGGGGGCCCGGCGTGGAGGGAGCCCTGAGCGTGCCTCGTGCCCACAGCCCCCTGTACGACCAGTACTGCAAGGACCACTTCAGGGACGGGCACTGCGACCAGGGCTGCAACAGCGCCGAGTGCGAGTGGGACGGGCTGGACTGCGCGGAGCACGTGCCCGAGCGGCTGGCGGCCGGCACGCTGGTGCTGGTGGTGCTGATGCCGCCCGAGCAGCTGCGCAACCACTCGCTGCACTTCCTGCGCGAGCTCAGCCGCCTGCTGCACACGAACGTGGTCTTCAAGCGCGACGCCAGCGGCCAGCAGATGATCTTTCCCTACTACGGCCGCGAGGAGGAGCTGCACAAGCACCCCATCAGACGCTCTGTGGACGGCGGGGCCTCGCTGCTCCCAGGCAGCGGGGGCGGGCGCCGGCGCAGGGAGCTGGACCCCATGGACATCCGCGGGTGAGTGCGCTCCCGCGGGCCCCCCCTGCCCCCGAGCGTCAGCGCTCTTCCCACTACGTGGTGAAAGAGGCCCAGGACTTACGGGGCCTGTGTGGGGTGAGGGGCGGAGACAGCGTTCCCCCGGGGGCTCTTCACCCCATGGCCCAGGCCCTGGAGCCTGGGGTCAGCTCCAGGGGAGGATCAGCTTCTTGACATCTCTTCCCTTCTGAGATGAGGAACAGGGATGCTCGTGGCACTCCAGGGAGCCCCGGGGCCGGGGTGGGGCGGGAGCTCTCAGAGGAGTGTCTGTGACCAGCAGCCATGCGTGCCCTGCTGGGGCTGACGTGGGCCGGCAGGGGCGCCGGCCACCTCCAGGGTTGTTCCTGTCCAGACCCAGCTCCCCGCCGCCCCAGGCTGCCCCCCTGGGTTCTGGGAGTGCCTCTGCCCCCGCCCATCAGGGTGAGGCCACAGGGGCCAGAGCTGGTCCCTGGAGGCAGTGGGCTGGGTGGGCGCAGGGAGGAGGCTGGGGTCCGAGCCCCCCGACCCCGGTGCGCCCCCAGGTCCATCGTCTACCTGGAGATCGACAACCGGCAGTGCGTCCAGTCATCCTCGCAGTGCTTCCAGAGCGCCACGGACGTGGCCGCCTTCCTGGGCGCGCTCGCCTCGCTGGGCAGCCTCAACATCCCCTACAAGATCGAGGCCGTGCAGAGTGAGTGGCCAGCCCTGCTCGCCCAGCCACACTCCCTCGGGAGCTTTTGCGTGTACTGGGAGGGGTCCGCCGGGGAGGGGCTGTCTCCCAGTTCCCCTCCCAGGTGCTCACGTTCTTCGTGCCATTTGCCACCCACGGGGGTGTCACGCCATCCAGAGTTTCGGGAGTGTCTGCTGGCGTCTTCCGCCCCGCACGCTCTCCCTCCCCACAGTGGCAGCTGTCAGCGAGGCTGGCCCAGGGGAACCAGCACATCCCAGAAAGTGGGAGCCTTTTTCTCGCCCCACCCCTTCCTTCTGATTTTTCTTTGTTGGGTATTATTTCAAAATCATTACAGCTTTTTTTTTAAAAAAAGAGAGAGAGAGAAAAGAATTGATCGGTGTCATGTGAAGTGTTGAAGTTTGTATCTCGAAAATCCCCCTAAATCCTTTGTCTTAACAGCTCAATGCAAGTGCAGTGATTTGAAGTTGGCTAATCCTTCTCCCTTAAAGGAGAAAAAAGTAAAAGCCGTCTCCAGATAGCCGGCTGGTGCAGGAGAGAATTTAGCGATAGTTTGCAATTCTGATTAATCGCGTAGAAAATGACCTTATTTTGGGGGGCGGGATGGAGGAGAGTAGGCGAGGAGGCGCCCGGCCGCGGAGCCAGTGCGCTGCCCCCGGCCGCCAGCCTGCCTGGTAGCTCGGCCTGATGCCCGCAGGTGAGACGGTGGAGCCGCCCCCGCCCGCGCCGCTGCACTTCATGTACGTGGCCGTGGTGGCCTTCGTGCTGCTCTTCTTTGTGGGCTGCGGGGTGCTGCTGTCGCGGAAGCGCCGGCGGCAGCATGGCCAGCTCTGGTTCCCCGAGGGCTTCAAGGTGTCGGAGGCCAGCAAGAAGAAGCGGCGGGAGCCCCTCGGCGAGGACTCCGTGGGCCTCAAGTTAGTGGACGTGGCCGCGGCATCTGGGGGACTTGGCGGGAGGCGGGGCCGCCCCCTGTGGACCTACGGGCCCCACCTCGGATGCCGGGAGCGGGCGGGGCCCCGAGGGTCTCCTGGGAGCCCTGCTCAGTCCCACCTCCCCACCCCCTCACCCCAGGCCCCTGAAGAACGCCTCGGACGGCGCCCTCGTGGACGACAACCAGAGTGAGTGGGGCGACGAGGGCCTGGAAGCCAAGAAGTTCCGGGTGAGTTGGTGCCCCAGGGCCCCCGCCCCCGCCCCGCCCCTCCCCCCTCCCGGCCCCTTTGGACGTGGCCCTCCGTTCGACCCTGTTCCTTAGTTCGAGGAACCCGTGGTCCTTCCCGACCTGGATGACCAGACAGATCACCGGCAGTGGACCCAGCAGCACCTGGACGCCGCTGACCTCCGCGTGTCCGCCATGGCCCCCACACCGCCCCAGGGCGAGGCCGACACTGACTGCATGGATGTCAACGTCCGCGGGCCGGGTAGGTGCCCCCCGCACCACCCTCCGGGGCTCCACCCTGGGGCACCTAGCCGCTGCGGGCAGCCTGCTCTTGCCTGACCTCGTGACCCGCCTGCCCCCCTCCCCTGAGCCCTCGGGGTCACTACCTGGAAGCTCAGCTTGGGGGGATGAGACCTGGGAGGCGGTGGGGACCCTGGGGAGTCGCTCAGCCTCCTCGCCGGCTCCCCGCTCGGGGCGACGGTCTCAAAACTCACTCTGCCCTCCGAGTTCATTTCTTGATCCGAAACGCTTCTTTTGAGACACCCAAGGTGTTGGTTTCCTAACCACCCATTTCTTACGTGGTCTCTCCTGGGTGGGCTGTTGGTGAAGATCTCGGGCAAGTCCGGAGGCGGAGCGGCGGGCGTCTCTGTCTCCCACCAGCCCGTTGGAGCTGGACTTGCCTCTGCCCTCGGGGAGCTTGCATGGGCTGCGTTGGCCCCAGGCAGGGTGGCCTCCGTGGGCTGCGCGTCTACAGTCCCCGAGCGGCTGCTGGGGGCCGGCCTTCCTGACCAGGCCCCGCCCCTGTCCCGCCCCTGTCCCGCCCCTGCAGACGGCTTCACGCCCCTCATGATAGCCTCCTGCAGCGGAGGGGGCCTGGAGACGGGCAAGAGCGAGGAGGAGGAGGACGCACCCGCCGTCATCTCGGACTTCATCTACCAGGGCGCCAGCCTGCACAGCCAGACGGACCGCACCGGCGAGACCGCCCTGCACCTGGCTGCCCGCTACTCGCGCTCCGACGCGGCCAAGCGCCTGCTGGAGGCCGGCGCTGACGCCAACATCCAAGACAACATGGGACGCACCCCGCTGCACGCGGCCGTGGCTGCCGACGCGCAGGGTGTCTTTCAGGTGGGCAGCCGTGCCCGCGCCCTTCTGCTAGCTTGCGCGCGCCTTCCCTCCTCGTGGCCGGGCCCCGGAGCCCTCATTCCAAGCGTGCCCAGAGCAGGGGCAGCTGACGTCTCCCCCGCTTCCCCACCTCGAGCCTTTGCACCCTGAAGGGGTCCCGAGGCCGGGGAGGGCATCAAAGCCCCGTGTCGTCCTCGCGGGGGGACCCGTCTAGCCGCGGTCTAGCAGGAGGCCGTGGGGACCCGCAGGAAGCAGGGCCTCCTCGCGTTCACCCAAGACAGGCTCCGTCCCCTGCATCTGCCCCTCCCGCCTGGGCTGGAGGCGTCGCCTCTGGCGGTGGGGAGAAGGGCTAGAGGCTGCTGTTTGCTGCCTGCAAACCGGGGGCTCAGGATCGGGGTGGATTAGGGACTTGGGTACCTGGGCCTCTGGGGAGTGTCCCTGGCACAGGGTGCTTTGAAAGCCGCCGGCCGGTCCCCCTGCCGCAGACCAACCAGGCCCTGGGCCGTGGTGCTCTGCACAGACGGGCAGGTAAACAGGGCGCAGACCGGGGTTTTAATTTAGTAATTTTTGACGTGCTGTCTTTCTATGAAAGTAAGAGATCAAGGACGATTTAAATGAGTCCCTGGAGGCAGGCCCTGGCGAGTTCGCTCTGGCAGCCTCTCTGGCGCTTAGAGACATAAATTCCCACGGGCGCTTGTTTCACAGGAGCTCGGCCCGTGCCGCGCATGGCTTGGTCCCCAGCTCCGTTCACCCACCAGCAAACAGTGACCGTCCTTCTCACGGGTGCTCTGGCCCCGGCCCCTCTAGCGGCGGCCGGTGGCTCCCCCCTGCCCCAGCTCCATGGGGCCACTTAGACCCCAGGAGGGGCTGCTTCCACGTCAGGGATCGGATCCCAAGCACTTGTCCCAGGTGGGCGCTTGGCGCTCACACTGGCCGAGCCTGAGACCCTCCCTGTCGCCTAGATCCTCATCCGGAACCGAGCCACGGACCTGGACGCCCGCATGCACGACGGCACCACGCCACTGATCCTGGCCGCCCGCCTGGCCGTCGAGGGCATGCTGGAGGACCTCATCAACTCCCACGCCGACGTCAACGCCGTGGACGACCTGGGTGAGCCGGCTGCGCCCGGCCCGCGGGGGTGCCCGCGTTCACCTGCTGCTCCCTAACCCGCCCCCTGCTTCCCCTTGCAGGCAAGTCCGCCCTGCACTGGGCCGCCGCGGTGAACAACGTGGAGGCGGCCGTCGTGCTCCTGAAGAACGGGGCCAACAAGGACATGCAGAGCAACAAGGTGCGCCGGCTGGCGAGTCACGGCCCCGACGCCACTCTCTTCCAACCGGGGGGCCCAAGCCAGTGACTTCAGCTCCTGGGCCTCAGCTCCCTAACCTGTAAAGTCCCAGGAGGACCCCCTGGCGCACAGATGGTGACCCCTCAGCGAGTGCCTGTGTGTCGTTGGCTCTCCCTCCCTCCTTCCTGCCGTAGTTACGGGTCCCCTCTCGAGCGCAGGGCGTGCGTTCCCTGATAGCGAGTAAGCGGCTGCCGCTCTCCGCTCTCTGTCACTGTGACCTGGGCCTCAGCCCTGTCCTTGGCTGTCCCTGGGCGGGGTGGGGGGACGCAGATGGTACACGCTGAGTCAAGAAGCTGGTGGGCGTGGGGGGCTCTGTGCCTGGGCCGCCCCGTCTCCCTCAGCATTGCCACAGTCTGTGCCCCACGTCTCCGGAACTTGTCGCTGGGCTCCTCTGTGTGTCCAGCCCCACCCTATACGTCACTGACCCCTGGTTGCATTTCAGACTGTCCTGGGGGAGGGGCGCAGGGGGCAGTGTTGGGCCCAGGAGCTCCTGAGTCCGCGGTGGGGCAGAGACGTGATCCCACCTCCCGTTGGGGAGACTCAGCCTCGGAGACGGAGGGGCTGGCCGAAGGGACTGACGTGGCGTGGCGGCGGCCGTGGCCGAGGCCTTGTGTGTACCAGGCTGGCACCATCAGGCCTCACCCCACACGCGCACAGCAGCCTTGGGGGCATATGCGGCATGTCCGCTGTACAGATGAGAAAGCCAAGACCCAGGGACAGAGCTAAGATGTCAGGGTCCCTGGGGGACCGTGTGGTGCCCACGGATGCACTTTAGACATCCCCAAGCCCCTGAAATTGTGGCAGGGTTTGCGTCTGTGCAGGTTTGGAGGGAGGGAAGAGGGGCCACAGTCTGTTAGATTTCCTGCGGGGCCTATGACCCCCGGAAGGGTGAAGCTTTACTGATTTAGAGTTTAGGATCCCACAGACCGCCTCTGGGTGGGTCTCAGAAGATGTATTTAAGGCCTTTTTTGTTAACACTTAACAGGCCAGTTAAAGGTAGCATGCTGGGGAGGGTCGAGATGAGCTGCCCCCCGCCCCGTGGCCGGGAGGAGGGGCCAGACCGCCGGTCCCTCTGGTGACAGGTGACCTCCTCACCTGCCCCCGTCCATTCCCCCAGGAGGAGACGCCTTTGTTCCTGGCCGCCCGGGAGGGCAGCTACGAGACGGCCAAGGTGCTGCTGGACCATTTCGCCAACCGGGACATCACGGACCACATGGACCGCCTGCCCCGCGACATCGCGCAGGAGCGCATGCACCACGACATCGTGCGGCTACTGGACGAGTACAGCCTGGTGCGCAGCCCCCCGCTGCACGGCACGCCCACCCTGTCGCCCCCGCTCTGCTCTCCCAGCGGCTACCTGGGCAACCTCAAGCCCGCCGTGCAGGGCAAGAAGGCCCGCAAGCCCAGCACCAAGGGCCTGGCCTGCGGCGGCAAGGAGCCCAAGGACCTCAGGGCGCGGAGGAAGAAGTCCCAGGACGGCAGGGGCTGCTTGCTGGACAACTCGAGCGCGCTGTCGCCCGTGGACTCCCTGGAGTCCCCCCACGGCTACCTGTCGGATGTGGCCTCCCCGCCCCTCCTGCCCTCCCCTTTCCAGCAGTCTCCCTCTATGCCCCTCAACCACCTGCCCGGGATGCCCGAGGCCCACCTGGGCGTCAGCCACCTGAGCGTGGCGGCCAAGCCCGAGATGGCGCTGAGTGGGGGTGGCCGGCTGGCCTTCGAGGCGGGGCCGCCGCGCCTCTCCCACCTTCCCGTGGCTTCCGGCACCAGCACGGTCCTGGGTGCTGGTGGCAGCGGGAGCTGCGGTGGGGCCGTGAATTTCACCGTGGGTGGGGCCGCAGGCTTGAACGGCCAGTGCGAGTGGCTGTCCCGGCTGCAGAATGGCCTGGTGCCGAACCAGTACAACCCGCTGCGAGGGAGCGTGGCGCCGGGCACCCTGAGCACGCAGGCCCCCGCCCTCCAGCACGGCATGGTGGGCCCGCTGCATGGCGGCCTGTCGGCCACCGCCCTGTCCCAGATGATGAGCTACCAGGCCCTGCCCAGCACGCGGCTGGCCGCCCAGCCTCACCTGGTACAGCCTCAGCAGCAACAGCAGAACTTACAGATGCAGCCGCCGAACATGCAGCCGCAGGCACCGCAGCCGCACCTCGGCGTGGGCTCGGCCACCAGCGGCCACATGGCCCGGAGCTTCCTGGCGGGGGAGCTGAGCCAGGCGGACGTGCAGCCCCTGGGCCCCGGCAGCCTGGCGGCGCACACCGTCCTGCCGCAGGACAGCCAGGTCCTGCCCACGTCGCTGCCGGCCGCGCTGGCCCCGCCCATGACCACCGCCCAGTTCCTGACGCCCCCCTCCCAGCACAGCTACTCCTCCCCCGTGGACAACACCCCCAGCCACCAGCTGCAGGTGCCCGAGCACCCCTTCCTCACCCCATCCCCGGAGTCCCCCGACCAGTGGTCCAGCTCGTCGCCGCACTCCAACATCTCCGACTGGTCCGAGGGCATCTCCAGCCCGCCCACCAGCATGCCGTCCCAGATCGCCCACGTTCCTGAGGCCTTTAAGTAAACAGCCGGCTGCCCCCAGGGACCCTGTGCTTCCTTTCCCAAGCCCTGCTGGACGTTCGCGTGCGCTCCGTGGATGTCGGGGCCGACCAAAGGAGCTTTTTTCAAAACATGAGTCTTTATACAAAATAAGAGGACAAGAATTTTTAATTTTTTTTTTTTTTTAGTATTTATTTATGTACTTTTATTTTACCTGGAAACACTGTCTTTTTATTTATATGTACTGTTTTGTATATCACCAGGTAGCAACTTCTATCTGCTCCAAGAAAATAAACTAGTTCTCTATTGTGATTTCCCTGCTTAGGATGAAGATTCCCAGGTGTTTGTAAAATATAAACAAAGATTCATGATTTCCAAATGCCATTTATTTATTGATTTCCTTTTTTTTTTTTTTTTTTTTTAATCCGAAAAGAAATGTCAGAGAAGGGAGCTTTTCGAGCCAGCATTGTTCAGAAAGCTCCCGGGGTGCCCGGGCCTGCTGCCCGTTTCCCCAGACAGCCCCCTCACCCCTCCTCCAAAGCGGGACCACTCCCCCGACCCCCGCTCCCAGGACCACCTGCGTTTTGCGAGAAGATGCATCTAGAGAGAGAAAAGCAGACCCTTTACTCCTTAAGCACATGGGTTAATTGGCTTCTAAAATAGGGAAGGAGCATGTGGAATGATGTGGTTTATGTGTTTTGGTGTTCTTTTAAATGACTTTTTTAAAACACGCTTTTAAAAACGTGTTCTTGGGGTATACCAAGGGTACGTTTCATGGTACCAATCATGAATCTTTGTTTCGGGTTCAGTATTACGTAGTTGTTCATTGGTCTTGTGAGTTCTTGTTCTTTCTGGAGGCTCCCAGGCACCACCACCCCCGCCCCCACTGATACTTAAGCATCGTGCGGAGTGAGAGGTCAGAGGTGTGGTACCCACCTGGGACCCCACGCTGGGGAGGCCTACCCCTTTCTGGGGAGAGACACTGCCTGGGCCACCCCGTCGGAGGCGTCTCAACTTGAACTGCGTCTCCCAGGTTCAGCAGAAGATGGATTGGTGCTCCCGGGGCCCGAGCGCTGATGGGCCCTGTCTTTATAGGAGACTCGGAAAAACATGGTTGTGTGCAGCCTCACTGCTCAGAGACCCTCGTGCCGGGGCCCGGCGCGGCTCAGTGGGGCGCTTGGGACGCCGGGAGCCTGCTTGCGGGCCACCCCTCCCGGTTTGGGGAGGGGGGGGCGTGCGCCCGGGGGAGGGAGCAGATTCTTACATTATCAAGTATAAGCCTGTGGCAGAGTAAATGTCTGTAAATACATTTCTAAATGGGGGATTTTGTTTAAGAAATCTGATGGAACAAATCTGTCAGGGGTCATGTTGGTAAGGGATGTCAGAACCCAGGCCCCACGACCTGACCTGCAGCTGCTGAACCGTAGCTCCTGAGAGCAAAGCCAGGGAGGGTCCTGCCGCCCACTGCGCTCGGGCAGCTGCTCGGGCCTCGCCGGGCACAGTGTTGGGCCACCCCTAGTGGGCATGACCAGACACTTCCTAAAATGTTGCTTCTTACTGTGTTTTATAAAATAGAGTGTAGTTTACATGAAAAGGAAACTTTTTAAAAAAGTTATCTACATGCAAAACTGCAGGTGATGAAAATGATGTATTTTTTTTCATCTTTTTTGTCTGATTTGCAATAAAAATGATTCTGATGGTTGTCCAGATTTTGCTAAACTCGGCTGTGGTGCTGGCTTGCTTTCTGAGAGCGGGGAACAGCAGGGCAGTCCTCTCCGAAGTACCTCCCGATGGGAGAGCGGTGGTGAGACCACCCAGCCCTGGCCCGTGGGCGCCGGCGTCACTCTGTCCGCTCGGAAGGTGTCCAGCGTCCCTGTCTACCACGGGGAGGCAGACACCCCACAGGGAGCCGGGCACATACAGCCCGACACCACCAGGCTCCGGGCTCTCCCGTCTGTCTGGGCCACGGAGGGAGAGGCACCCCTGACCAGCCTGGGGACCACGGCCCGGGGGCCGCTGCAGGAAAGAGGGGTACAGGGAGGGGCCGGGAGGCCACGGGAAGGAGTCCAGACCCTAGCGTGAGGTCAGAGGAAGCCACAGGAATATCCGAGCAGGGGCACCACGGGGGTGACCCCAAGGGGTGCAGGCTGGGCAGAGCCATTGGCTCAGGGAGCCTGAGTTGGGCCACCAGACGCCCACGTGGGCCTCTCCCCGTCCCTCCTGCCTGTGCCCCTCCTCTCACCTGGCCCCGCCTGCCTCTTCTCTACCTGGCCCCGCCCCCAGGCCAGTGGCTTCAAACCAGATTTTGTTTTTTTAATTTAAAAAAATTTTTTTTAAACTATTTTTTGGCTGTGTTGGGTCTTTGTTGCTGCGCACAGGCTTTCTCTAGTTGTGGAGAGTGGGGGCTACTCTTCGTTGCGGTGCGCAGGCTTCTCATCACGGTGGCTTCTCTTGCTGCGGAGCACGGGCTCTAGGCACGTGCGCTTCAGTCGTTGTGGCTCGCGGGCTCTAGAGCGCAGGCTCAGTAGTTGTGGCGCACGGGCTCAGTTGCTCCGCGGCATGTGGGATCTTCCCGGACCAGGGATCGAACCCGTGTCCAAACCAGAATAACAGAGAGTCCGGTGACCCCCTTCCACTGCAAAGTGCCGCCTGCCCCTGGGCCTGGCCTATTCAGGCACAAAGGTGAACCAGGATTTCCTCACTGAGTTCGGATGCTTCGTTCCTGGGACAGGAGGTTCTGGGAAGTGGGATGTGGCAAATGGCTGAATTTCCATCTTTGGGGGGCGGTACTCAGCCTGAATTCTGCCCAAAGAACACCCACACCACAAAATTACACTCCTAGGTGTACACTTGAGAAAAGTGAAAGCAGACTCGCACAAGTGCGTCCACAGACGTGCTCACAGCAGCCAAGAGGTAGGAACAGCCCAAATGCCCGTCTGCTGCCAAGTGGATGAGCCAAGTGCAGTGGCCCGAGCTGTGGTGGTTCATCATATGCGTCAACTTGGCTGGGGGGCCATTTGGCCAAACGTGAGGGTGTTTCTGGATGAGATTAGCATTGGAATCTGTGGGCTGAGTAAAGCAGACACCACCCCCCCGCCCATGCGGGTGGGTCTCACCCAATCAGGTGAAGACTTGAATAGAACAAAAAGGTTGGGTAAGGGGGACGTCCTCCTGCCAACCACGTGAGCTGGGACGTCAGTCTCTTCCTGCCTTTGGATTTGCACCAAAGCATCAGCACCCCGGTCTCGAGCTGCTGACCACAGATCTGGGGACTTTGGAGCCCCCATAATCGTGTGAGTCAATTCTTTGTAATCAATTTCTTTATGTATTGATACATCCTGTTGGCTCTGTTTCTCTGGAGAACCCAGACTAAATACACATATGGTGGAATATTATTCAGCCATGAAGAAGAACGAAGCTACCGACACCTGCTACAGCACAGCTGAAACTCAGAAACATCATGCTGAGCAAAAGAAGCCAGACACGGGCTTCCCTGGTGGCGCAGTGGTTGAGAGTCCGCCTGCCGATGCAGGGCACGCGGGTTCGTGCCCCGGTCCGGGAAGATCCCACATGCCGCGGAGCGGCTGGGCCCGTGAGCCATGGCCGCTGAGCCTGCGCGTCCAGAGCCTGTGCTCCGCTACGGGAGGGGCCACAGCAGTGAGAGGCCCGCGTAGCGCAAAAAAAAAGAAGCCAGACGCTAGAGGTCACACACTGTATGCCTGCATTTGTGTGAAACGTGCAGACCAGGTAAACCCACAGAGGCAGCACGCAGATGAGCGGTTCCCAGGGCTGAGGGCAGGGGGGGATGGGAAGCGACTGCCCAGTGGGGCTGGGGCGTTACGCTGGGCGATGAGACGCTTTGGAACTTGATAGAGGTGGTGGCTGCACATTTTTAACGTATTAAGTGCCATTGAATTTGCTGTAAAATGATTAATTTTATGTTCTATCAGTTATACCTCAATCAATTATTTTTTTAAAAGAAAGAACTCCCAGCAGTGTTTGAACTCCCAAGAAGTTCACTGGGGCTGTGGGATTCCCACAGATGCAGCAGGACGGGCCTCAGGGGACCCAGGGGTCATGAGGAGCGCCTCTCTGCTACCCAAATCTTTGGGGCCCTCAGCAGCAAGGAGCAGGGTGCCGTGCCTGGAACCTGGCCCTGCCCACCGCTTTGCTGGCAAGGTCCTGGGGGGAGGGGCAGCTGCAGCCACAGAGCAAGGGCTCTGCCCTCCCCCCCCACCGCCCGAACCTCCCCTGACCCTCAGGAGCTCAGCCCTCAGCCGCCCCCAGGCTCGGAGGCACTGGCGGAGGTTCTGCAGGCCCCAGGGTGCCCACCGGATGCTGAGAGGGTGTGAGCAACCCACCCGTTTGTCCCACTGGGACCTGAACCTGCTCCCGCTGCCCCGGCTGCCCTGCCGACTCGCCTCCCTCCAACTCGCCATTCTCATCCTGGACGTACAGCCCGACTCGGCCTGCTCTGCCGGCCCCGCCTTTGAAGGACCCCCGCCTTGCCACCATGCACCTCCCAGGGAGGACACAGCCCCTCCCTTGGGGCTAAGCTCACCCAAGACACCCCTGGCTTGGGGGTCTGTCCTGGGCTGAACTCTGTCCTCCCAGAAGTCACATGTTGAAGGCCTGGCTCCCCGGACCTCAGAACGTGGCTGTGCTTGGAGGTGGGTCTTTAAAGCCTCGGTAATTAAGGCAAAGTGAGGTCGTTAGGGTGGCCCTAAGCCAATGTGACTGGTGTCCTCGTACGAAGAGGCGGTCAAGACATAGACACGCACAGAGGGAGGATGGAAGACCCAGGGAGAGGGCGACCACCTCCCAGCCCAGGAAAGAGGCCTCAGGAAGTCAACCTCGCCAACACCTGGATCTCGGCCTTCAGCCCTCAGAACTGTGAGAGATGAATTTCTGTTAAGCCACTGGCCTGTGGTACCTTTCTTTTTTGGGACCACGTTGTGCACTTGTGGGATATTCGTTCCCCGACCAGGGATTGAACCTTGGTCCCGGCAGTGAAAGGGCTGAGTCCTAAGCCCTAGACTGCCAGGGAATTCCCTGTGGTACTTGTTCTGGCAGCCCTAGCTGACTAACAGAGCACACCTCTCAGGTGCCACACGCATGTCCACATCCCCAGCAGCCCCAGCCTGCTGGCCCTGGTGCTGCCCTGGTTCCCTCCCCCTCCTCAGCTCGTCACTCCCCAGGGACCTGGAGACTTGCACTTTTCAACATGCAAAACACACGAGGTTGACACAGAGCCGCCAATCCCGATCCACCTCCTGATGCTTCCTTCCCTCCTGACTGCTTGTGGTCAGGGGCCGTTGGGGGGGGACCTTCCTCAAAGCATCCAGGGTAGTTCAGAGCAGCAGGTCCAACAGAAAGGTAACGCCAGCCACATGTGCACTTCAAAGACTTTAGCTGCCACAGGAAACATGAAAAGAAACAGGTGAAGTTTATTTTAATACAATTTAGTTAACCAGTAGATCCAAACTATTACCACCTCAGCCTGTCATCGACATAAGCAGTTAATGGGATGTCTTACATGCTTTTTGGGGGGGTAGGAGGGGGACTGTGTCTTTGAAAGCCCGTGTGCGTCCCAGGCTTACAGCGCACCTCAGTTTGGACTGGTCGCAGCCCCAGGTGCTTGACCAGCACACGTGCGCACAGACACCACGTCGGATGGCACGGATTTAGACCGTCACGGTGGCCTCTCGGCACCTCTCAGCCCTGCAGGAAAGCCCGAGGCCCATCACTGGCGTGGGGTCTGCTCCACCTTGTCCCCGAGTGAGCCCCAAAGGAGGCTCTGCACCCCTCTGGCCAGAGCAGAGACGGGACCCGTGGGCGAGGAGGGACAGCATTAGGGCCCACAGATAAACAGACAGGCAGGGCTACTCCACACCAAGAAGTGAGCAGAGTGTCTCCGGCCTCCGCGCTGCTTGGGGGCCTTGGGCCGCACTGGCTCTCTTCGTTAAGAAAGGCTCGCTTCCAGAGAATGTCCGCAGTGAGACGGCCCTTAGCCGCGGAGCTGACGTCCACTCTGCGGCACCTTCCTATTCCCTCACGGGCCGACGACAAGTCCTTTGTGGGCCAGCCCGATCCAGAAACCACACCGCTGGAGTGGGGCACAGCCGTCAGCGGCAGACGGTGGAGAGCTTCCTACACTCACCGCTTGTGATGGGGCCCCGGGCATAAGAGCAAAGGATTATTCTGTTGAAGTATTTCATTCAGAAACCTAAACAATGTGGTCCAGATTGACCCCAGGGCAAACGGAGACCCAGAAGCACTGTGTCCCGAAGGGTGTTTGTTTGACGGGTTTTGGGTCAGAGTATCCTTTCCTGCAGGACCTCTTAGGCTTTGAAATGATGGTGTGGACAGTGCATCGCCAGGAGGGAGCGTATGCGCACTGGTTCCCAAACGGACTCACCCATCACAGATGAAGGGGCGACACGGGCTGGACACGGGTCAGGACATGCTGCTCCTAGTGACTCCATCTTCAGGATGATTCAGGAAGCCACACTGGTTGCCGCCGCGCTTCCCGATCTGTGTCCCTTGTGTCTCCACCTTCCCGGTCTCAGCTGTTGACCCGCAGGCAGGTGACTTGTCTCCGAGACTGTGTCTCAGGGGTAACGTGGGAACTGCTCTGAGCCAACCTCCTGGGCTTGTGGTGGGGCCAGGACCTGTCAGGTCGCCGCCGTAAAGCTCCTGGCACGAGGTAAGGACTCAGAAATGGCACCGAGTTCTACAGCTGCGTTCCCTGCGCCGCCCCGGGGAAGCGTGTGCTCGCTCGAGCCAGGCAGCAGCCTCTTTCGGGACACGTGACCATCCCCGTTCAGGACGGAAAAACCCAGGCTCGACGAGGTGACAGTCTGAGCTCCAGAAACGTTATTTCTGTGTAACACAACAGATGCTGCGTGCGAAGGGCCTCAGAGTTACATTGTTTACTTTTTCACACCGTCGAATGTGTGGCCCTTCCTGAATCACACAGTGATGCGTCATCAATACTTACTATGAGTCTGTAGTTGTGTATGGATTCACAATATTCGCTGTAAATCTCCGTACAGACACACCTCAGAGACATTGCGGGTTTGGTTCCAGACTCCTGCAATGAACTGAGTATCACACTGAAGGAAGTCACAGGAATGTTTTGGTTTCCCAGTGCGTGTAGAAGTTATGTTTACACTAGACTGTAGTCTATTAGGTGTGCAATAGCATTATGTCTAAAAATCAATGTACATACCTTAATTAAAAAATACTTTATTGCTAAAGCATGCTAAGCGTCCTCTGAGCTTTCAGTGAGTCATAACATCAAAGATTACTGAGCACAGACACTGTAACGAGTATAATAATAAAGAAAACGTTTGAAATATTGCGAGAATTACCACAATGTGACACAGAGACAGGAAGCAAGAAAACGCTATTGGAAAAACGGTGCCCATAGACGTGCTTGACGCAGGGTTGCCACAGACCTTCAACTTGTAAGAAAACGCAGTATCTGTGAAGCACAATACAGCGAGGTGTGCCTGTACCAGAGCTTTTGTCACCCTGTTTTGGCATCTCTTCAATTTAAAAAACAAGTCTTGGGACTTCCCTGGTGGTCCAGTGGTTAGGACTCCACGCTTTCACTGCCAACGGCGTGGGTTCAGTCCTTGGTCGGTGAACTAAGATCCCGCAGGCTGCACGAAAAACAAGACAAACGAACAAAACCAAAACGAGCCTCAGAAAAGTGGGTGACGTTGAGACTTCCCTGGTGGCGCAGTGGTTGAGAATCCTCCTGCCAATGCAGGGGACACGGGTTCAAGCCTGGTCCGGGAAGATCCCACATGCCGCGGAGCAACTAAGCCCGTGCGCCACAACTACTGAGCCCACGTGCCACAGCTACTGAAGCGCCTAGAGCCCGTGCTCTGCAACAAGAGAAGCCACCGCGATGAGAAGCCTACGCACCACAACGACGAGTAGCCCCCGCTCGCCGCAACCAGAGGAAGCCCGCGCGCAGCAACGACGACTCAACGCAGCCAAAAATAAACAAATAAATAAATAACATTTACAAAAAAGAAAAAGAAAAATGTGTGACCGTGAGTAGGTTACTTATTCCTCACCAGCCATTTCCTTACCTGTAAAATGAAAGAAAGAGAAGGACACTGCCCTGAAGCGCCATTCCCCCACCCCCGCACCCTGGCCACCCCTGGCTCAGGGCCTCCCCAGCGACCAGCGACCCAGTGGGTGAGGGGTGATGCCGAGGCTAGATCCAGCCCCCGTAGCTGTGAGGATTAAATCACTGAGCACAGCGCTCGAGAAATCCACATCTTCTGTTTTTCCATTAAGCTCGACCCTGGGAAGATTTACTGAGCACCTACTGTGCTCCGCAGACCCCACCACCCTCTGGGGTCCAGAAATGAACAACCCCGCAGAGAGGGCTGCAGTCTGGGGGTGCTGCAGGGAGCCAAAGGTTTTCCTCTGGCTGCACCGGTGCCCAGAGACCCAGAGGTCCTGGGAGGAGCCGCCAGCAGGGCAGAGGCTTGCTGGGGCCAGCCTGCCTACACGGAGGCGGCTCTCTGCCTCCCCCTGCTGGCAGCGCCCCACCAGTGTCCCCTTTGGCAAGCGGGTGGTCCGCGTGGGGACTTCCAGAGGGCCAGGTGAGGCCAGGTGAGGCTCCGCTGTTTATAGTTTACGTCTGCACCTCTCCTAACGCTCGGCTCCATCGTCCGTGACAGTGCTGTTGCCCCTTTTTACAGATGAGGAAGCTGAGGCTCAAAGAGGTAGGTGACTTCCCTGAGTTCACCCACTTGAGCCAGAGCGTGCGACTCCCCAGTCAGTGTCCTTACAGCCACCTCAGGGGTCACCTCCCCTGGGAGGACCCGGAGGGCCTGGAGACCCCACCTTGCTCAGCCCCTCACCATTCAGACAGGGAAAGCCATGCTCAGGGAGGGAAGTGTCAAAGGCACCTTGCCAGGAGTTAACGCTGCAGCCAGTCTGCCACTCGGCAATCTGCAGGTGTAGGGGTTCTTCCAAGCTCCACCCTAGGCCCTTTCCAATTCCCGATCCACGGTCCCAGCAGGCCCCCAAGTCCACACCTGTAACTTAGGTCACCACCGAGGCTCAGGACTCCCGCCTTGTTTGTTCCCTTGATGTGTGTGGAGCGTGTGCCGTGCCAGGGGCTGCGGATGCAGCTGGCAGCCAGAGAGCCACGTCCTGCCCTCGGGGGTCATCCGGGGTTTGGCTCTCCCCACCAGCCTGGCCCCAGCAGCCTTGCCACTCCCCTGGGGAACCCAGGGCCACCTCCTGGGCTCCTGACTCTGGCTAGTGCCCTGCCGGACAGCCCGGAGGAGGCTAAACCGGTGACGTCACTCCTGGCTGCTGAAAAGCCCCTGAGAGCTTCCTTGCTTCCAAAAGTCAAGCGTAAGTCCCCTCTCGGCGCCCACGGAGCCCCACGCGATGGGGGCACGCCCAGCGGCTCCCGGGCCGCTGCCTGCTCTCTGGGGTCCACCCCCTGCCACTCCAGAAGTTTGTCTTCGCGTCAGCCACAAGTGCTCCTCCTTTCCCATCCCTGCCTCTCCCCGCCCCCCAGCAGGTGGGACCCAGACCGCACTGGGCACATCCGCTGCTGCCCAGCGTCCTGCTCCCCCAGGGATAGGAGCCGCGCCTGTCTTTCCACGGCCACAGCCTCGGCTCCTCCCGGTGCCTGGTGCGTGACGGGGGCCCAGCAAACGGCCGTGTGCTGCTCTAGGAAGGACGGCTCCCAGGTTTTCCAGGGCCTCGCTGCAGCTAAGGAGGACACAGCGCACATTTCCCCGCGGCTCGTATGCAATCGGCATCTTCCTGTGTTTTCTGCTTCACCCCTGTTGCTACTCACCTTATATGCTCAGTACTTGGCTCAGTGATTCAAAACAGAAAGTTCTCTGAGACCTCCTAGGGGCCAGGCATGTTTCCAGACGCTGGAGAGGACAGTGCCATGCTCAGGCTACAGTGCCACTGACGGTGATGACATTTACCAAGCCTGGCTGGCTCAGGGCTTGGACTGGATATGGACGTCCTCCTGCAATGCCCTCCGGGGGCCCAGGATGGCTCTAGTGGTGTTGGCCTTATGCCCCTGGCCTGCACCTTCATTGAGGGGCCTCCCTCTCCTCACCTGCAGCCTGGCCATACACCAGCAACCCACCTGGATGCACCCCGACAGGGGCCCCCACACACCGGGGCCCGATGCCCAGGTGCCATGGAAGAAACTCTAAGGCACAGCTATCTGCGCCTCGGGACCTGTTTCTCCTGAAGGAACTGACCCCCACCCCTTCCTCTCCAGCCACTCCATCCTCCGGAAGCCCATCCTTCCGGCTCTTCCCACCTCTGAGGCCCTGACATGCTTTTTGCCTGGACCACTCAGCCAGCCCCGTCTCACAGAGGCTGCCCCCTCTCGCCAGGACGAGCTGGGCAGGCCCATTCCCACGCCCCCAGCCTCAGCACCCAGGACTGAGGGTGTGCGTCAGGGGCTGAGCAGAGCACCTGGCCTGGAACAGGCCTGCCATACAAACACCCACAGACCACACTTTACGCCCTGCGGGGGAGTGAGGGGCACAGGCTCACGGCCACGGGCCGCCGGGCCTTCACCTACACTGAGACTGCTGCCCGCCCCAAGGGCCCCTGGGAGGACTGCCTGGCAGGTCTGTCATCAGGGATGCTGAGTGGGGACGCCCGACCTCTCCCCAACAAGGCGCTCACATCAGACCAGCGCCGTCCAATGGGAACGTAATGCCAGCCACGTATGGAATTTTACACTTCCTGGCAGCTACATTAAAGAAAGGAAACAGACGAAATAAAATTTTATAGTATATTTTATTTAACCCAGTAGATCCAAAATATCATTTCAACAGGCAAGGCTCTCACTGAGCTACCTCACAGCCTCGGCCCCGTGGCGTGGACTCTGCGCTCAGAGCGCATCTTGGGTTGGACCAGTACCCTGGAAGGTACAGGCTAGTGGGAGAGGCTGACTGTCACAATACTGAACACACTGTGACAAAGTGCCGTAATGATGACGAGACAGCCCGGTTCTCTGGCACCGCCTCTGCCCGTTGTCCCTCTGCCCACAGCAGTTCTGTGTCCCGTGCGTTCTGGGCAACGTGACTACAGCTCATGTGACTACGGAGCTTGGCATGAGGAGCGACAACATTTCCCCCAGGAAAGAGCGGCCAATTCCAGCCCACCCAGTGGGGGCTTCAGGGAGGTGGTGACATTTGTATCCAGCCTCCAAGTACGAGCCAGGGGAGAGGCTGGGAGAAAGGAGAGAGGAGTGGACATTGCAGGCAAAAGGAAGGGTGCCTAATCAAGACTAGTGATGGCTGTCGTGGCGGTGCACCTCCTCGGCACGGCCCCCGCGTCCCAGTTTGCCCTGACAGCCCCAGCTCACACCTGTTGATCCAGCACATGTGTCAACAGCACCCTCTCTCAGTCCCCAAAATGTCCAGGTGCTCACCCTGCGTAAACCCCAGGCTGACGAGGTTAAGGAAGGTGACAAAGGGCACACGGCATCTGGGTAGCAGGCTGGTCTCAAAGCAGATGGTCTTTGACTCTGAGCCCTGTCTCCATGGCCCAGAGGCTTGATGGCTCAGCTGCGGGCCCAGGAGCCCTCTCCTGCACACCAGCCTACAGACAGAACCTGAGAGGGTCTCCACACACAGCTTAGCGGGAGGGAGGAGGGGAGGGGAAAAAAAGCCCCAAGGCCCTTGCAGGTCACCTTTGCTAATCACAGCTTTCCTTAAAGTCACCACACGTGCTGCCCCTTTAACAACCCCCCAGGGCCCAGAGGTCTCCAATTTGCCCTGGGCAAGTTGCTTTCTGCTGCTTCAGTGTCTTCAGGTTGGAGCCCACTGGGGCTGACCACAGGGCTCCTCAGGCCACCAGAGAGGAAGGTCTGGGCTCGAGCTCTTGAGCTCTTTGAACCTCCCGGGCTGGGGGGTGGGGGTGGGTACCAGCGACACATCTCTCTGCAGGATGATTTGCTGGGACCAAGTGTCCGCAGAACACAGTGACCACCAGGAAGAAGGGGACCGAGTGGTGGGGCCCAGCGTGCGTTCTACTGCATGTTCCCTAACTCTGTGTTGACACAGGCTGGGAACTCGATTTCTGCAAGGCAAATGTTAGCTTAGCAAAGTGGCCACGTCAGATGGGCTGAAACTCTCCCTGCACCCGCCCGGGGCTCTGACAGCGTGGCTGCTCCCTTGCCAGCATCACGGCAAACAAAGAGAAGAACCACACTCCTTCCTTCTTCCCAAGCTTCTGGGTCCCATCAGTGACCACCCTCCTACTCCCGACAGGCCAAAGCACAGCAGCCGCTGCGGCTGGGAGCTCAGCGGCTGGGCGATGTGTAACTGCGCAGGCACACGCGCCACCCTTCCCGCCCTCCGGAAGGCGCCGGGGCAAGCGGGGCAGGCTGCTGCCCTTCCCTACCCTTGCCAGGCGGGCGGCAGGTGAGTGCGCCGGGCCAGGCTGGCTGCCCTTTCACCTGCCTTTTCTACCTGGGAGAATGAGGGTACAAAGGGCAGCACCCCTCTTCCCTAAGATCCTCTATGGGTGGTGGGCTCAGATGCTGCCTCCCGGTGGGCGCCAGGACGGGGGAGCAACCTCAGGGAGGAACAGGAGGCTGAGGCCCAGCAGCCTAGACTGTCACTCGGTACCTCGGGGGTCGCCCTCATTCAACACAAATATCCTCTCAACAACGGTTAGGGAAAACCACATAGAGATACCGGCTTCCGTCCACAGGGCATCTCTGGGCACAGAGGGAACCGCTGCTCACGGGAAGAAGAGTCAGGGGCCTCGAGGGGGCTTAGGGCAGACAAAAGAGGGGCCGGGGACTGCGCGGCCAGCGCCGGTGGCGAAGGGGGCGGGGAGGGAAAGGGCCGGACGAAGTGTGTGGCCGGGGAAGGCGACGGCCGAGCCGGGGAGGAGGCCGGGCCTGGGCGAGGCGAGGCGGGACGGTGCGACTGGGCGCTGCAGGCGGACAGGACGACCCCCGAAGCGGGAGCCTGGGCGGCAAGTGGGGCTTCGACGGGGCCTGTGGACTGGGGGCCGGCGGCATCTGTCCCTTCCAGGGTTCTGTGCGGAGCACATGGGCACTGCTTTCCGAGAGCTAGACGTGGACGGAGCCGAACTTCCCGGGCAGAACTGGAACCGGGAGCCGTCAGTGGTCGTAACTAGGCAACTCGCGGGCCGCCGCGAGGCGCGCACGCGCAGTTCGCAGGGGCTGCCGGCGCATGCGCGGTCGTCTTCCGCCCGTTTCCCTTCGAAGAGTCCAACGGCAGAATGGGAGGAACGCGCCTGCGCCAGGGTGCTGCTCGGGTTCTCGGCTCAGCCGGGTAGCCGTTCTCGGTCGGCGCACCTGCTGGCGTCAGTCGCTCAAGACTGATTCTTCCCTTGGGTCTTCTTGAAGAATACCGACTCTTCTCACATCCTAAGTCAGAAGAGACGGGGAGAAAGAGCCGGCATAACTCGGACGACGTCCCAGGGCGGTCCTCGCACGCCCGACCGGGCAGGTGGGCGGGCAGGTGGGCGAGGGGCGGGACCAATGGATGGGCAGTGAAAGACGGGATGCGGGCGGGGGCGGGGCCAGGGGCGGGGCGGAGTGTCACGAGGGCCCCTGCGAGGGGCGCGGCGCGCGCTGACGTTGCTGCCGGACACGTCGGCGACGCGGTGGCCGCGGGGACCGGAGCCGGATGTGCCAAGATGGCTGCTGCGGCTGCAGTGTCTCCGCTTGTGGAAACCGCCGCGCCGTACTCCGCACGCGGCTCCTGAGGGGCGGGAGCCGGGGGTCGCGGAGGGGCCGGGCGGTAGCCGGAGTGGGCCTGGGCCGCCCTGCGGCGCGCCGGTGAGGGCCGGGGTCTGGGCGGAGGGAGGCGGCCGGGCCGGGCCCAGCCCGGAGCGGACGGCGCGTCTCCTGGGAGCCGCCGGCGGTCGGGCGGGGGCCTGCGGGCTGGGAGGGTCGGGCAGACCCCTTGGTTACCTGCCCGCTCAGGCCGACGTGGCCTCCACCTGCACGGGCTGTCGGGTCAGCTGAGTGGACACTAGTCGTGGTGGCCTCGGTGTGGGGTTGTGTTGGAAAGGCTGGAAGAAAAGCCAGACCTGCGACTTTTTAAGGAGTAGAAGCATTTAGGAAATTTTTTTAACAGTGTAGCTTGCCCTTTGCTTCGAAGGTTCTGAAGTTTTGTGTTCATTGGTTGAAAGGTTTCTGCTGAGCCGTGCGGGCGATGAGGTAGATTGACATTTGAACCAAGGAACAGCCTTGTTGCGTCTGTTGGTAATGGGGCGAGGTGACCAAGATGTTGCAACCGAGGTCGAGCGCTGTGTTTTATACCAAGGGGCAGAGGAATGTGTAAAGCAGCCTGCCCTTTTTGTGAAGAAAGTATTACAGTAGAGCGTCTGGACATGACACAGCCATTTAAAATCAGTTGTTGCTGCTTTACCTGAAAAGTTTTAAATGGTTTGGAGATTGTGAGTTGCTTATTAAGATTTTGTTTTAAATACATATGATGCAGATGTTAACCAGAGAGGTATTTCCCATCCCCGGATATGGCAAGAAGCAAACTGAGTCACAGACAGTTGTTCCTAGGTTGATACTTTTGCACGTTTCAGCACAGCCTGCCTCCCTGCAGTTTTCTCCCCCCGTGCCCTTTCTTAGGGTTCCAGGTGTTATCTTAGAAAGATACAGTAAGAGCCAAAAAAAATCAATTCTTTCTTGTTCTTTGTGACTCGTACACCCTTAATAGCAGTTACTGCAGTAAGTCTCAGAATTGTACGGAAAGTTTTCTCCAGGGTAGGTGTGCAGATTTTAATGTGGTTCCTTCTTGCTTCTGTAAACATCTTTTCCGAGTGTCCTTTTTGCTCCTTGTCATTTTTTGCAGTGTTTAGACACTCCGTTCTTTAACATCTAAATGTGTATGATTCTGTACTTAGAAAAGTTGGAGTGTGTGCTGTCTTTGTGTCCGGTGTCCCCTAGTCTGATAGGTACGTCGCTTAGCAGTTGCCGTGAGGGAGATTGTGGGCAGAGCATAGACTCCCAGGTGCTTCCTGACACGCCGGTTGGTTTACACACTTACGCTTGAGGCGACGGCCCTGGCAGGAGAGGAGCGTGCTCTCAGTATCTCAGTTCAGTAGCCGGGAATTTATTTCGAAACAGGTTGTGTTTATTTCACATAGATCCAAGGCAGCTTAATTGAAGAGCTAGGGTTATGAATAATGCATCTTTAGGAAGGTCAGCTGGTTTCTTTGAAGCAGTCTGCCTTTTTTAGAGTTAGGTGACTTGAGGCTACAGAATGACTTACTGGACAGAATAAAATTCTCTGTAGTCAAAAGATAAATGATATGCCCTTGCATTGTTTTTCTGCTGGTGAATATAAAAGAAGATCAAAAGAATAATGTTCAAGTCAGAAGGTTGTTCCAAATAAAATCGGTCTATTGCTAAAAAGCTCTCGGTTGTCGGGGAGAGAAGGCAAAGCTACTTTGTAGGGAAGTGATAGTGTTTGCTTATAAAATGATTCTTAGTCCAGGAGTTGAGAAAACAATTTTAGGAAAGTTTCTGCAAGGAAACATTTTAAGTATAGATGTTATATGAAATTTAGATTCTGGTAAGATTTCCCAGTTAAACAGCCATAGGGATTAGGGCCTCCCAGAATCCACTGTGAATAGAATTTCGTAAGATTAAACCCAGAAGGGACTTTGAAACCATCGTTTCATTTCTCACTTTATAGGTGAAGAAATTGGGTCACAGAAGGAGCAGAGGTTGTGGCTGAGCCAGTCGGCTGACGCCCAGTCTGGCTCTCACAGTGACACCTGGGGAATAAATCCTCTGGACCTGTTCTCTGTGTGTGTGTGTGTGTGTGTGTGTGTGTGTGTGTGTATTCTTTCTTTTTTAATATATGCTGCTTAGTGTGGTTGAGGGTCTCCTGCTGAAGCCTTACAAGGAGGATGTCATGTCCTATAAGATGCGTCTGTTTCACAGATAAGAGGAAGAGGCTCTGCTTCTCCTCCCCTTGCTCCGTATAAAGCTGAGCTGCACACATCCTTTGTTTTAAAATGACAGCTTAGAACCAAATGAAGTCTCTGATGCTGTTCCTCATGTATTTAATTCCATTAAATTTGAGTGAGTTTCAAAGTGCTTGTCTGTCAGAAAGGGTTCCCTGTTGGCCTGGGATGAGAGTGTGTGCGGGCAGTGATAGTAATGGATTCATAGATTCACAGGACTCGTCGTCAGATGGGAATAGGAACTTTCATTTTAAATAACTTTACTCAATATACGTTTATGCACTTTTCCTTTCGTCTGAGTATCAGAAAGATTCCCAAGTACAGAAACGTTGCACACCTGCAGAAACGTGTGGGCTAAACCCAGGGGTCCTATCACTTCTTCCTTCGTTGTTGACATTTTTCTGTGATGGGCTCCACTTAATCTGTTTGTGAAGGTTGTTCTGGGGAGAAGGACTGACATACAGAGGAGGACTTTGTAAAGAGACCATGCTTGGATTTTTGTCTCAGAAGTGCAGGTTAACTATTCAAGATTATACTTAGTGTGTTTTAGTAAAAAACAAACAACAACAAAAAACGCTGCAAAGAGGATTCTACCCCCTTGTTCTCTATAAAGGGTTTACGGGCGCATAGCTGTTACAGCTCTGGTTATCGGAGGCGGCTTGTTTTGCTAGCGGTTGCCAGCCAGTCACGGTGCAGAAAATGAGACATTTTACAGGGTGGGATGCAAGGCGTTTTAGGTGAATACATTTTAGATGTTCATTTTGCAGCTTATATTACTCTGTCATGCTCTTTCATTAAAGAAAACAGAGGAGCAAATTTTTAACTTTTGTTTTCCTTTCAAGATTTAGAATTAACCTGTATGAAAAGTATGATATGCAGTCTTAATAGAGGAGTTGGCTTTTTCTTGGTCTGCGATAATTTACAGGAAAGTGTGGAGGGACTGCGTACCTGGTGTGACTGGCGTTGGCTTCTGCTTGGTCTCTGCCAGCTTGTTGAGGGCACTGTGGAGGCGGTGGGCATTGCCCGTGGGTGCGTAGCTGGGGTACGTAACTGAATCTCGGTGAAGGGCAGCGAGTCATCTCAAGGCACTCGGCTGGCCCAGGCGCAGCCAGCTTCTGCGTCCCGGCCGTGCTGTCACCCCGGGTCCTCCCTCCCGAAATGCCCAGGACAGCAGTTCTCACGGGCGTGGAGGCAGGAGAGGTGTATGCCTCAGGACTGCGTGATGCAAAAGCGTTTGCAGCCTTTTTCTTCTTTCTTAGTTTTCCTGATTGCAGCCAGGACTTTGAATACATGGATTTTACGTATTAATTCTTTTTCTTTTTCTTTTTCAGTTCAAAGTAAGGAACAGCTCTATCCTGCTTCTTTCTGTAAGCAGCATCTCATTGTGCAGGAGCTCGATCATGCAACCTCCACCCCAGGCTGTCCCGTCTGGCGTGGTCCGGCCGCCTCCGTCCGGGAGTCCTCAGAACATGTTCTGGTCCAACAGCCCGTACAGGAGACAGGCCAATAGTAATGCACCAGTGGCCCCGATAACCTGCCCACTGCAGCCGGTGACGGACCCGTTTGCTTTTAGTAGACAGGCGCTCCAAAATACATCATTGGGCAGTTCGTCTAAAAGCAGCCCACTCGTTGTGCAAGGCCCAGCCCCACCATTGTCTCTTCAGCGTGCTGGTCTGCCTGGGCCACACACAAATGCCGGGGATAGCTCCCAAGGACCCTGCGAGCCTCTGCCGGCCCCTCCGTTGCAGCCCAGGTCAGATGCCAGCCCATTTCCCAGCGTACTGAGCCCCTCGGCACCTCCTGGGCCCGAGGTGAACAGGAGAGTCGAGGTCGCTCCCGGCCCGGAGCCTGAAGTTCAGAGCCCGCCGTATCCTCCTCAGTACATTCCAGGAGTGGGTCCGGACAGCTGTCGTGTGGGCCATCCACAGGCGAGCACGCCACGGCCCGACAGACCCCTGAGCAGGCCGAGCCTGCACGACGGCACGGCGACACCAGCAGCGCCCCCTTTCCTCCCTCAGCCTCGTCAGCAAACGCCCGGGCAGTGGGGGCCGGTGCAGGGAGGCCCGCAGCCCTCAGGGCAGCATTACCGGCCCTGCCCTGAGGGACCTGTGCAGAACACGGTGTGCCACGCCTCCAGCGCTGGCCACTTTCCCGCTCCGTCCAACCCGCGTCAGGGTCCTGGCCACGAGCAACACGGCCCCCTGGTGTCTTTACCGGGACCCTCGGCCAGTGACGGGAGAAATGAGGCAGTCTACCTGCAAAGTGGAAACCACTCAGCAAATAGCTTTGATCCAGAAAATGCATTCAGGCAGAATTCCAGAGTTGGGAACGCTCGGGCGGGCCAGGAGTTCAGGTTGAGTCCAGGAGTGAATAGAGAGCAGTTGTCAGACCTGGCTCTCATTAACCCCCTCGCTCAGGGAAACAGCCCAGAAAGCCACTCGCACAACCCCCTGGGTGCCGGGAGCAGCTGGACCCTGCCGGAAGCGGGCTCGGGAGCGCTCTCCATGTTTTTCAAAGGAGGAGAGACAGAGAACGAAGAAAACCTCACATCTGAAAAAGCAGTCTCTGCCGGTCAGTCTGACTTTGATGGTTTCTCCCCCGGCCCGGGCCTCGGCCAGCCTCCTGCACACATGGGGGCAGGAGGCGTTTATCAGGCCTTTCTCAAGGGTTCCAGCAGCGAACCCACACAGCAGGGAGGAGACCCACAGCCTTACTTTTCTCAGTCTGCAGGCATCCGACACGACAAAGCAACCACTAACGCTGCCGCTGTTGACATGTGGGGTGACACAGCACGTGCGGGGACTCACGGTGCTGGTGGCCCGCGGTACGAGAACGTCGAGAACTTAGAGTTCATTCAGAACCAGGAAGTTCTGCCAAGTGAGCCCCTAAGCGCAGACCCTTCCTCCCCAAGCGCTCAGCTCAGATACGGGCCCCTTCCCGGGCCGGCTGTCCCCAGGCTCAGTGCCGTGGGCCACGCTGGAGACGGGAGCCCTAATCTCGAGGCCCCAGATGCGACGGCGCAGCCTGCGCGGGCTGAGAGCGTGTCTTCCAGTTACAGCAGCCAGAGCCCTCGGGGTCTTCCCGGTACAGCCAGGCCCCACGACTCGGGGGGCACGTTCATTCAGCAGGAGGTTGGAAAACCTGAACATGAGGCTCCGGGGAGGTTTTTTAAGCAGATCGATTCTTCTCCTGTGGGAGGCGAGACAGACAAGAACACTGTGAGCCAGAACTACCGCGGCAGCCTGCCCCAGCCCTCGGCCCCGAGCCCCCCAAAACCTACGGGAATATTTCAGACGAGTGCAAATAGTTCTTTTGAACCAGTGAAATCGCACTTCACTGGAGTAAAGCCAGTCGAGGCCGACCGCGCCAGCGTGGTGGGCGAGGTGAGGGGGCCCAGCGCCCACCAGAAGCAGCGCAGAGCGGCCGCTGCCACGCCCGACGCCTCCCCTGGCAACCTGGAGCAGCCCCCCGACAACATGGAGACCCTCTTCCTGCCCCGGGTCTGTGCTCCACCTCTCACCGCACCCACGGAGGCCAGTCCCGGGCTTCTGCACGCCGCGGGGCCGCCCTTGGAAGCTGTGCTCCCCGCGCCTGAGAAGAGGCCCTTGACCAGGGCGCAGGGGGCTGTGAAGTGTGAGAGCCCAGCCACGACTCTGTGGGCGCAGAACGAGCTGCCAGATTTTGGAGGCAATGTCCTCCTGGCCCCAGCCGCCCCCGCGCTTCACATGCCCGCGAAACCTCAGCCATCTGAAGTGATCCAGCCTCCAGACGAGGGGGTGTGCGGCCAGCAGTCCCGGCAGCCGGGCCCCAGCCCCACCGTGCAGAGCGGGGACGGCATTGGTGCTTCCGAGAATCTCGAGAATCCTCCCCAAATGGGCGCAGAGGAGGCCCTCCCGCCCCAGGCGGGTCCCGGATACGCCAGTCTGCTGTCCTCCCCACCCGCCGAGTCTCTGCAGAATCAGCCAGTCTTGGTCGCCCAGCCTGATCACAGCTATAACCTGGCTCAGCCGGTTAATTTTTCTGTGTCCTCGTTGAATCCTAATGAGAAGAATCAGTCCTGGAGAGATTCTTTGGCGGCAGATAAGCCCACAGTAAGCAGCCAGGCTGCTGGGGGTGATTCTGGAGAAAACGCTCCTTTGTCTGGGACCCCAGCTGGCTCTCTCATCTGCTCGCCTCTGCCGAACCACCTTGCCCAGAGTAATTTCCCACAAGTTTGTGGTACCTCGGAAATGGTTTCTAGCCAGCCTGCTAGTTTACTGGTTCAACAGCCATCTCACCCAGTTCCAAAGAACTTGCTTCTGGAAAGTCAGAAGATCCATAAAGCAGAGAACGTTCTTCCCGAGTTAGGTACCGGTCCTGCCGGAAGCACAGGCGCGATGCTAGTTCCACCTGCGAACAATACCGCGGTCCCCGATAGTAATAAGGCAGATCACTCCGGCAGTCGGGATGAAGCTTCGGGAGCCCTAGACTTTACATTCAGTCGGACTTTGGAAAATCCTGTAGGAATGTATAGCCCGGCCCAAGCTGATAGCCCAGCTTCTTGCCAGCAAACCATCTCCAGTCATCGACCGCGCGGGCCTGGGGCGCATACCCCAGACCGTTTCTACCAACAGGTGACGAAAGCTGCTCAGGACCAGCATGGCCCAGAGAGAGCCCAGCAGGAGACGGCCCCTCCCCCTCCCCCTCCCCAGGGGCCCAAAGCAGCACTTCCAGAGCCTTCAAACCCAGGAGGTCCACCAGGGCAAGGACAGCCCCCAAGCCCAGCCCATCCATCTGCAAGTCCGGCTCTAGCTGACATGGGCCAGCCGCTGCTGCCTCGACCACCTCGGTCCTCCAGCGTGTCCGTCGCATCCACCAGCTCAAGCCAGGCGGCCGCGCGGTCTGACCAGCAGTGGCTGCAGCCGCCGCCTCCAGACTTGGCGTCCTATTACTATTACAGGTCCCTGTACGATGGCTACCAGCCCCCGTACCCCTCACCGTACCCGCCGGATCCTGGCACCACCCCCCACTATTACCAGGTAGGGTTGAGCTTGTGGACCGTTGAGCCCCCTGACCAGTGGTTTCTTTCTCACGTCACGTGCCTTGGCGGGGTTCTGTTGGTCAGTTCTGAGGTGACCCGTGGTCAGCCGTCACGTGCTGCTCCGTGAGAGGAGTGCTGCCTGGTCACAGCTTGTTCTGCTGAGCGCGGCCTTTCTCTTGGAAGTCCACACCGTGCGTTAGCACATTGAGTTGGGTAGAATACCTGATTAATTTTTGCTTAACACAGCAGATCCCAACTTACGTGACAGAAAGGACCTTCGTTTCCCGTCCTGCCTGTTGGCTTTCCGCAGACCCAGGGTTCGTGGTTGCACAGTTTGGGAAACTGGAATAGCCTCCTGAAGCTTCTTTGTGGTTTTGGCCTTAAACCTACCTAAGAAGCAACAGGAAAACTCCAGTCTTTCAAATGCCTCCTTCAGAATGAAATTACTTAGGGAAAAAAGTTAGGTTTGGAGTGTAACCCGAATGAAACAGCTAAGAGTGGCGTCATTCCATAAGCTTCTTTCAGGTACGTTGTGATAGCGGCAGCAGAGCAAGGGGCCCCACTGTGCTACCCAGAAGACCCTTGCCTCTTTTCACACTCATGCAGGCCCACGAATGCCGTTTAAGTTCTGTTTAATCCTGCCTTAGTGTGAAAAAGTGATCCAGGTGGACACACGTTTGATTACTGTCCGCTTCTCACCATCTCTCATCCTGGCCAGCATCACCCACGGGCAGCAGAGGCAGAAGGATTGTGGACCAGAAGTTTGAAGTCCACTGTCTGACATGGGGGCAGGTGCCGCACTGGAGGCCCTGCAGTCAGAAGAGGCTGAGGGAGCAGGGCTGCCCCGGTGATGGGGCTGCCTCACGGGCTTTGGGCATCTTTGCACATGTGGGAACAGGCACACACCTAACCCCTGAGACCTGGGAATCCTAGATCCAGAAGGAACCCCGTAGAAGGAAATTACGCTGTGCCCAGAGCCCAGGAAGGCCTGGCAGTGCATGGAGGGGCCACATACCTGCTCTGGGCCCTTGTCCAGCAGCTGCGTCTGCATCCCGGTGTCCCAGCCAGCGCCCAGCATCACTTCTGTGGGAGCCCACTTCCTTCTGCCTTGTCTCTGTGTCTCTGCAGATTCCAGTAGTGGTTAAGAACAAGTCCATTTTATGTGATTTCTCGTCCTCTGCTGGGTGATGGTGGAGCGTCAGGCTGAGTCAGGAAGGACTGATTCTGGCTCGTGCCTGGGTCACCTCGTCTCTACTTCGAGTCCCGACGTAGCCGTAGAACCATGGGGGTTCATCGGGCTGTAATGGGGCTGAAAGCCTCGTGAGGATAGAATACGATACTCCTTTTGAGGCTGCCTGTAGCTTCAGGACCCGTTCCAGTGGACCCTCGTTCTTCTGCTTCCCTGAGATGGTGTCTGAAACGGGACCCGAGCTTGTGGGGTCATGGCACCTATGCAAGTGAGACCTCGGGAAGCAGATGACAGAGTCCTGACGAGTCACCGCAGGACCCGGTCGTGGCCCGCTGATGGTGGGCCGTCTCCTGAGCCCGGCCAGGGCAGTCTGTCTTAGGAATGTGGCCGTGGATTCCATTTTTTTTTATTGTTCCGCATGAAGGAAGCCCCGTGTCTGGGGCCCATCCGGAGAGCACCGCCTGTACCGTGAGAACTCGTGCCGGTTGCTCGATGAGTTGGCTCTTGGCATCTAACGGAGGCATCCTTCTTTCAGCAGGACATCTACGGCCTCTATGAGCCCAGATACAGGCCCTACGATGGTGCAGCCGCTGCCTTCGCAGACAGCTACCGCTACCCCGAGCTCGAGCGGCCCAGCTCCCGGGCGAGTCACTGCTCGGACCGGCCAGCTGTCAGGTGATTGACGTTTATGTTGCCGGCTGTGCTAGTAACTTAGTGATTTGAAAAGGACCGTGTTTGTAAAGAACTCTACAGACCTGTTTAACGTGTGTGTACGTTCTGTGGGTGTGGACAGATGATAGGATGCATCTTTAAATCGAGATAGGCGCGCTGCTGCAAGGTCACGGATGTGTCGTCAGTTGGCCTTTGGTCAGACCCGACCCTGTGCAGCGCCACCAGGAAGCCACCCCTGCCCTCGTGCGGGCTTCCTCCCAGCCCAGGCAGTGGTCCCGTCGCCGAGGGACGCACACAGCTCTGCAGGTGCCGAGGCAGCGTTTCCCCCGTGCAGGTCCTTCGCCGCCTCTGGTGACGGGGTGCCCGGACTCCCGGGCCAGGCAGGCGCGGGCCAGAACATGGAGTGGTCTGTTGGCAGCGGCCGCCGCAAGCCTGGGCTCTGTCCCAGGCACTGCCCGCCGGGCTGCGAGGCCGCCAGCCGCTCCCTCCCGATTCTCTCTCCCCTGACAGATCTCCTCTCAGTTTTGCGATCACAGATGAGGCGTTTTGAAAGAGCCTTGGCATCATGCCTTCTGCTGAGTAAAAGCTTAGGCAGGCCACAGTCCTCCCCCCAGGGGTGTCGGGGGCTCGGAAGGAAGCGCGGGGCTGCAGAGCCCGCCCGCTGTGGCTCCTCCCGCGCCCCGGGCCCTCGTCTCACCGGGCGGGTTTGCCATGAGGGTGCAAGGCTCCTTCGGCTCGTAATAGAGTCTGGGCGCGGGTGAAGACTGCGTCCACGCACCACCTTTCAAAATCGGGGCTGCTTTTGCTGCTTCCCGCGTCTTCAGTAGCTCACCTGGAGACGAGGCCCTGCCTCTGTGAGCCGGCCCGTCCAGCTGGCCCCCCTCCGTCGCTGGGAGGGACACGCTGAGCCACTGGGCCTGGCGCTCTGGGAGGTGAGACTGGAGTCCCAAGTGGGCGTTCTGATTCGGGGAGAGCAGTGGGCAGGTGTGTTCTAGAAGCCCTGAGAGGCGAGGGAGGGTGGAGGCAGGGGCCGGGGCGCACCTTGCTCTGCCGCTTGTCGCCTGCAGGCCGGGTCGGGTTACCTGGCAGGGCTTTGTTGTCGTGTCCCCACCGCTCACATGGAGGGAGAGCAGCCTCTCCCCTCTCCTGCCCTGTGCGTGTGTGCACACGTGTGTGCAGGCCTGCGTGTTGTGCGTGTGCCTGGTGTGGTCACATCCCGGCAGGAGGGGAGAACGAGCCTTGGGTTTCTGCGGCGGAGTCTTTCCTGACGGGCGCCCGGGGCTGGAGAGGGCAGCGGGTGGGCGTTCTCTGGCTCTGCCCTTGGTCAGGTCACTTTTCTGGAGCTCCCCCCAGTGGTGGGTGGAGGCGGTGCACTGGGGTGCTCCCTCCAGGGCCCCCACCCAGCGGGTGCTGTCCCTGTGGCAGGTGGGGGGGCCGGACACTCCTGAGGGGCAGCTGCACCCCCAGGAGTGAGCCATTCCCCAGGGGTACACGAGGCACAGTTTAGAATCTTCCTGCCCCGGAAGACCTGCTACCTGCCTGTCCTGCTCGGGGTCGGCAGCACAGCTGGGCCTGTGAGGCCAGCCTTGGTCTGGCCCATGTCGTGAGTCCTGGGCCGTCAGCTGGCAGGGTGCGAGGGCCCTTTTCCCCGCGCAGGACACGTGGGTCGCGGTCTGTGTAGAGGGTGTTACAGTCGGCGCCCGCTTGGTCTTGATAGCTCAGTGCTTTTTGCTTCTGCTGAGCATGATGTCAAAAACGTGAGACCCTGCTTTTAAGCACTGGCTGTATAGCATGCAGCACTGAGCACGCGAGAAGGGTTAGTTCTTTTATGCTGAACGGCACTTAAATAGTTATTTCAACAGATAAATTTTAATTTGCCGTATGGTAGGGAATCCTGTAATCTTACCATTGTTACTGGTTTGGATCTCCTGATGAGAATTTTTTCACAACCAAGGTGCTCTGTTGTGAATGCCTGTTGCTCTGGGTGTAATTTGTGTCCCACTTTAAGAAACAGGTAATTTGTTTTTTAACAGCACTGTGTGTTTTTTTCAGGCAAGGGTATCCTGAAGGTTACTATAATTCCAAAAGTGGATGGAGCAGTCAGAGTGACTACTATGCAAATTATTATTCCAGCCAGTACGATTATGGAGGTATGTTCAGGCGTTTTCATCGGTTGACGGCCAGCAGATGCGTGTTCAGACCGTTTGTGCGGCTGGGTGCAGAGTGGCGCGCTGTGGGATTTCTTAGGAAACCTTCCCTTTTGGTAGTCTTACGATCTTAGCTAAGAGCCAAAATAATTGAAAGTAGTTTGCGTCTAGAAATAATTATATCGCTATTTTTCATTAAGAAATTATACCTTAATTGTAGCGTTGTGTCTGTATCGTATTAGTAGTTTTCTTTGATTTTCCAGCAAAGCATAATTATCAGTAGTTCTAGAGTATGTAACTTGTCCATATGTGGCTGTTTAAATTGATTAAAATCAGTAAAATGAGGGACCGGCTGCTCACTGCAATGGCCACGTGTGACGTGCTCCACATGTGGCCAGAGCCCCCGCATCACACAGGGCAGACGCAGGACGTTCCGGGTGCCACTGCTGTCTGGCAGTGTGTGCGTCTTGGCACGTGTCCCCTGAGCCGCCCTGCTGGTCCCCCTGCCAGGCTGTGGCCCTCACCGTCCCAACATGGCTACCCGCTTCTGCGTCCCCCGGGGCTCTTCCTCCACTTTTGTGTTTGGACTGCTTCGTGCGTAATTCTGCCCATGCTTGCTCAAAGTGGTGTATCTGGTTTGCTTATAATGTTAATATGCTTTTTTTCCCATGCATTTATTTATTTATTTATTTATTTATTTATTTTTGGTTGCGTTGGGTCTTTGTTGTTGCCCGCGGGCTTTCTCTAGTTGCGGTGAGCGGGGGCTACTCTTCGTTGCGGTGCGCGGGCTTTTCATTGTGGTGGCTTCTCTTGTTGTGGAGCATGGGCTCTAGGCACGTGGGCTTCAGTAGTTGCGGCGTGTGGGCTTCATTAGTTACAGCGTGCAGGCTCAGTAGTTGTGGCACGCGGGCTTCAGTAGTTGTGGTTCGCGGGCTCTAGAGCGCAGCCTCAGTAGTTGTGGTGCACGGGCTTAGTTGCTCCGCACAACTAAGAAGATGTTGGATCTTCCTGGACCAGGGCTCGAACCCGTGTCTCCTGCATTGGCTGGCAGATTTGTCCCCTGCATTGGCAGGTGGATTCTTAACCACTGTGCCACCAGGGAAGTCCCTTAATGTGCTTTTTTTTTTTTTTTTTTGCGCGGTACGCGGGCTTCTCACTGCTGTGGCCTCTCCCGTTGCGGAGCACAGGCTCCGTACGCGCAGGCTCAGCGGCCATGGCTCATGGGCCCAGTCGCTCTGCGGCATGTGGGATCTTCCCGGACCGGGGCACGAACCCGTGTCCCCCGCATCAGCTGGCGGACTCTCAACCACTGCGCCACCAGGGAGGCCCCTTAATGTGCTTTTTTAAAGTAATCTAGTTTTGAGAGTATTTTTAAAATTTTGTTTATTTTTTATTCAAGTACAGTTGTTGTACAAGGTTGTGCTAATCTCTGCTGTACAGCAAGCAAGGTGACTCAGTTATGCACCCATATGCATTCTGTTTTCATATTCTTTTCCCTTATGGTTTATCCCAGGAGACTGGATATGGTTCCCTGTGCTCTACAGTAGGATCTTGTTTATCCGTTGAGAGTATTTCCTAAAGCTCTTTGGCTCACATTAGAGAAAAGAGATACGAATAAAAAAAAAATTTTTTTTTTCTTTTTAATCACGTGTGTTGAGAGAAAAACTGTCAGTGGCCGTTAAGTATCACAGTACAGGCAGGACACGGCCGTGTCCTCTGGTGTCTCACAGTTAACACTCCCTGGGGTCGTGCTGATTTTCGGGAGGAAAGTTTGGTTGCTCTCTGAGGCTGAAAGCATTCTTCAGTCCTGGGGTGGCCTGGTTTTGTGACGGCCAGAGGGGTGTCTTTTGCACATTGTACTGACCCATTAATCTCTCGCCTGCAGATCCAGGTCACTGGGATCGGTACCACTATGGTTCTCGGTCCAGGGACCCCCGCACCTATGACCGGAGGTGTTGGTATGACGCTGAGTACGAACCGTATAGGAAGGAAAGCTATGCTTATGGGGACAGGTTGGTGGAATAGATTTTGCTAAGGAGGGTGGGTCGTGATCAGCTGCGCTTCTGCGTCTGTGCCCTCGGGTCTTTGTAATTCACTCAAGAGCTACAGTTGTGTCTGGCTTCCTGGGGAGCAGTCACCATCGGGAGGAACGGGATGAACTGGCCCTCCCAGTGGCTCTCTCCTTGGGCTCTTGGAGGGGGACTGGCCTCAGAACCAGCGCCGCGCGTCAGTTCATCCTCCTCTTCTCGGGTCCGTGAGAGGGGTGACCACCTCAGACGGACCCCCCCCCCGCCTGCCTCTCTAACCCTAAGGCAGGGTCTGAACTTGGCCTTGGGATGCGGTGACTCCATTCGCGGGTGGGCTCTGACGAGCGCTGTCCTTAGGATCGGGACTCGCGGCGGCTAGGACCTGGGGGGCTCACTGCCACGTGGCACGGGAGCATGGGCCCTGGAGGTACTCTCCCCGAGCCCCGGCCTCTGCCCCTCTGCTTCCCCAGGCCTGAGAAATACGACGACCACTGGAGGTACGACCCCCGCTTCACCGGGAGTTTTGACGACGAGCCCGAGCCCCACAGGGACCCTTACGGGGAGGAGGTGGACCGGCGGAGCGAGCACTCAGCGCGGAGCCTGCACAGCAGCTTCAGCTCCCACTCCCACCAGGTGGGCGGGCGGGCGGGGGCCGGCCCGGGCCCCAGGGTTCTGGTGGCCGCCTGGGGTCCCGCCGCAGGCATGGCAAAGAGACTTCACCTGTTTGCTCTTTGCTCTCTAAGAGTCAGGTGTACAGAGGTCGCAACGTGACTGCTGGGCCCTACGAGGCGCCCCCTCCACCGGGCTCCTTCCACGGCGATTATGCCTACGGCCCCTACAGCGGCGATTTCCACGGCACCCCGGGCTTCCCAGAGTACAGCTACCCTGCTGAGGCCAGCTGGCCCTCCGTGGAGCAAGGTGTGTGTGGCGAGGCCCTGCGTGCCCACGGGCAGAGGGAGGCCGAGGCCCACCTTGGGGCGGCGTCCCGAGCCTGGGATGGGAGAGGGGGACTGAGTCGTCACCAGGATGGGGGTTGGCAATGGCTTGGCCCGGGCATCCCTGCAGAGCAAGGGCCCTATGCCACCACGTGCCCGTCCTGAGGGGCAGCGCTTGCCACGCTAGGCTGCTGGTGCCCTGTGGGCTGCAGTCTGGCTCACAGGCCTGGGAGCTGCCCGGCCTGTCCATCGTGTCCACTTCAGTGTGGCTCTGACCTCAGGCTCCTCTGCCACGTTCTTGGGCCTCAGTGTAGCCCCAGTGCCGACCACACGGGTCCATGGATCTTGGAGGGAAACTTGAAAAACTCCAGTTCCTACGCTTATCACGCAGGCCACATTCTCAATTCGCCTTTGAGATATTTGATCAAATGCTGTTTCTTGGAAAACTGCACAAGTATGTGAGGTTTTAGAACATGACAGTATAAAATATAAAATAATGGACTTTCTTAAAGCGTTATTTGATTAAAAATTTCCCCTCCTGTTTGGCTTGAGGTGTTTCACTCCTGGTCGTTTTCCTTGCCGCTCCCCCCGGCGCCCGTGGTCTGAGGGTGAGGCTGCGAGAGCGCTCGGCGCAGGGGCTGAGGGGCCACCCGAGCAGCAGCAAGCACGAGCGCTGCTTTCTGTGAGCAGCGCCTCCTGGCGGCTTTTAAAGGAGCGTCCTCAGCTTAGAGGAGAGTGTTCTCACTTTAACGGTTAGGACGTTTTTCTGGCATATGTTTAAGTTCTATTTTTTAATAGGATATTTAACAATTACTAACTACAGTTGACAGTCAGTTCATCTTGATGATCTGTGAGTCCAGCTGCATGGGCATCTGGAAAATCTCAGCTGTTGATTTAGTTCAGAAGCATTAAAAAGTGACCTACGGGTTGTTTCTTTCTCATTTTATTTAAATGTAGCTCCATCGAGACCAGCTTCTCCTGAGAAATTCTCAGGGCCTCACACCTGTGCCAGGTTCGGTCCTGGGGGTCAGCTCATCAAAGTGATTCCGAATCTGCCTTCAGAAGGACAGCCTGCGTTGGTTGAAATTCACAGCATGGAGGTAATTCCACGGGGAGAAGCTGCGCGTCACCCTCCAGGTTGCACGTGCTCTGCAGTGTGTCACCTTCCGCTCGTGTGCTGTTGTCTGAAGACACAAGCTTGGGAATGTTTACTTCCGCGAATCCTCAGTTTGTCGGTCGTTTCAGTTCTGCTTGGTCATCTTTCCCTCCCGGACTCAGCATTTTCAGAGTCTGCGCCGGGTGTCGTGTTAGACTTGGTTTTATTGTATGTTCCCTTTTCTGTCTTTAAGTGAATTCCTGACTTTGGGGTGAGGACCCTGTCCGTGCTCCTTTTACTGCTGATTCTGGAGAGTGGGCAGAGGTGCCTCACGATCTCGGGGGGCTGGTGCGGGGCGCCCTGCTCCGTGCCCTGGCAGGCCTCTTCCATCACGTGTATCCAGGCCCTGCCTCAGAGTCTGGGGGGTGGGTCTCACTGCTTAAACAGAGTTTGAAAGTCACTGTTGTGGAACAAGTTGCCCATACTCCGTGAGGGAGGCTTTGCCTCCCCACTTGGAGGGACAGGCCGTCCTGAGGATGGCGTCCGTTCCTCTGTCTGCCAATGTAGCCAGGCCGGGCGTTGACCTGCCTGCCTCCGTGAACAGCTCTCTCTCTGTCCCCTCTCCTGTCCCTACCTCAGACCTTGCTGCAACACACGCCAGAGCAGGAGGAGATGCGGGCGTTCCCGGGGCCTCTTGGCAAGTACGTGCCCCACGATCGCGTCCGCGGTGCCTCTCCGCCGGCGGTGCCGAGCACGGCCTCGCAGGTGCAGTGGCTGCTGTTCACCGAGTGTGTGTTCTTTTTGCAGAGATGACACCCATAAAGTGGATGTTATTAATTTTGCACAGAGCAAAGCTACAAAATGTTTACAGAATGAAAATTTAATTGACAAAGAGTCCGCAAGTCTTCTTTGGAGCTTTATTGTTCTGTTATGCAGACAGAATGGGGTACGTGTCTCCTTCCTTGTAGAACTGCTCTTCTCGTGGGCCTCTAGTCCCGGGAGTCCTCAGCACCCCCGAGGAGGGTTAGGCGGGATTTCTGCGCCAGGCTGCACCGTCCAGGGGCTCCCCCAGGACGAGTGTCTCGGCGGTGATTTGGGGACGCGGCAGCCAAGCGGGGTGCGTGGTTTGGGGTGAAGGGCGGTTTGGGCTCCCGGTCATCGGCCCGTCCGGTGCATGCGGTCTGCCCGCCTCACTCCCGGCCGAGGCGCTCGAAGTCGCTCGCCCGCGAAGGCCCTTCGTGGGCCTCCCCCGACCAGGACCGGGGTCCCGTCACTCCTGCAGGAAGGTGCTGCTTGTGGTTAAGCCTGTCTCCCTTCCTGCCCCTGCTGCCCCTCGCAGACCGTGGTGGGCACGGACATCGCGGAACTCTTGTTACGAGACCACCGAACCGTGTGGCTTCCTGGGAAGTCGCCCAGTGAGGCCAACCTGATCGATTTCACTCATGAGCCTGCGGAGCAGGTGGAGGAGGAGTCCGGGGAGGCCCAGCTCTCGTTTCTCACTGACAGTCAGGCCGCCACCACCCTTGAGAAGGACACGGAGCGGTTCCGAGAGCTGCTGCTCTACGGCCGGAAGAAGGTGAGCGGCCCGAGCTCGGGCGCGGGGCGGGGGGCAGGGCCTGCTCCCGGGGCGCCAGCGTCTAGAGCGGAACGCGCTGCCGGGGTCTTGTTCTGCAAAGACTGTCTGGCACCTCGTGTGTCGTGTCTCTGAAGGTGCGAATAGTGGCTTCTCCAGCGCTGCTGGTGTCAGACGTGCAGGTTCCGTTTTTAGTCATCTGACAGACGCGTAGACTGAGCTCAGGCTGCACCCCTGCCGTGTGTAGCATGTCTCGGGGTAAACACGTGTGCGACACAGAGGCAGCGCGTTCTCACGCAGTTGGGGTGAGCTCACCGCGCCACCGCGAGTGGGTGCTGGGCACAGCCCGGGCCCGGGTGGGGAGCGCCTTGGGGACGCGCCCCGGGTTTGCTCTGTGGGGCACCTGGTAGTGCAGCGGGCGCGGGGGGGGGCACAGTTGGAGCGCCTGCTGGGCTCTGGCAGCGGGGGTCTGGCGGGCCCAGAGTTCTTGGCACTCTTATGTCACGATAGACTCAGAAGACGCATGTTTGGTGAGTAAATGGTCTTAATGTGGCCGTTTTACAGCTAGCTGAAATCTTCTGATCTGTTACATTTAATTACCATTTCTCTGTTGCAACGTTTCTGCTTCCTGGTCACAAGTTTTCTAAGTTGTGGCCCAGATCACTTTGGATACAGGGAGGCTGAAGTAATCAAGGCCCTGTTGGTGCTGAGCACAGGCCCTCAGGGCCCAGGGGTCACTCGGGGCCTGGGGAGTTCACGTCCCCCGGCCTTTCTCATGGCGGAGATGACAGGCGGGGGAAGGCCGTGCTACTTCTCCGTCGTCCCTGGTTCTGACGGTGTGCTCGTCCTGTGCTGGTGATGAAAGCGGGGTTCCTACGCGGAGAGCCCCCCCCGCAGGGACTCTGCAGCTACAGCGAAAACGGCGAAGCTCGCCCGCTCTTCGTTTCTGAGCTGGGCGCGCGCTGGAGCCTTTGACACACGTCCCGTCGCCCCGCTGTTCTCGGGCTTCCCTCCGTGACCGCGCGTGACGGCACACGTCCCGTCGCCCCGCTGTTCTCGGGCTTCCCTCCGTGACCGCGCGTGACGGCACACGTCCCGTCGCCCCGCTGTTCTCGGGCTTTCCTCCGTGACCGCGCGTGACGGCACACGTCCCGTCGCCCCGCTGTTCTCGGGGCTCAGGGAGCCTCTCGCTGCTTTGCAGGATGCTCTGGAGTCGGCGATGAAGAACGGCTTGTGGGGTCACGCCCTGTTACTTGCCAGCAAGATGGACAGCCGGACGCACGCCAGAGTCATGACCAGGTGAGGAGTCCGGGCGTGCCTGCAGGCGGGGGTCCGGGCCTCGTCAGCTGTGGGAAGCCCCCGGTCCCCATACTCTTGTCAGAGGAAGCTGGGGAGTCCCGTCTGCCACCCACGGCTGTGGGCGTGCTGGGCCCTCTTCCTCGGGTTGCGTTGCTAAAGGAGTTACTTTTTTTTTGTTTACTTCAGGCTTTTTAATTCTATAAAATCTCAGCAGGGAGTTCCCTGGCAGTCCAGTGTTCAGGACTGTGCACTTCCACTGCCAGGGGCCCTGGTTCAGTCCCTGGTCCGGGAACTAAGACCCCGCATGCCGTGCAGTGTGACCCGCCCCCCCAAAAAAAATCTCAGTGAACTCCATCGTCTGCATCCTTTACAGCCTTTTAAAGACATTGCAGTGTGTACACTTGGCCCAGGTCAAGCATCAAGCCAGTCACCAAAGCGTCTGAGATGAGACCAGACTAGTTTTTCGTGTCCTGTTTACTGAACCAGGCTGAGTTAGGGCTTTCTCTGTTCACGTCTGCCCAGGTTCGCCAACAGCCTTCCGATCAACGACCCTCTGCAGACGGTCTACCAGCTGATGTCCGGGCGGATGCCAGCCGCGTCCACGGTCAGTATGGGGGTCCTCACGGCAGCCTCCGCAGCTCAGTCATCTGTTCAGAGCCCGCTCCCAGGAGGGCTCGCCTCCCAGGCGCGAGGCTAGCGTTTCCATCCTGCTCCTGGAGTTTGAGCACTGCAGAGTTGAGCTGGCAGTGTGTTCCAAGGATGAGGGTTTTCTGCTTGTCTCTGGTTTCAGTGTTGTGGAGATGAGAAGTGGGGAGACTGGCGGCCGCACCTGGCCATGGTTTTGTCCAACCTGAACAACAACGTGGACGTGGAAGCCCGGGCGATGGCCACAATGGGGGACACTCTGGGTAGGTCAGACGCCAACGTAGAAGGCGGGCCTGGGGCTGCCGTCAGATGCTCGGGAGCCCGAGACCGTCCCTCCGTCTGGGGTGTCTCTGAGCGCTCCGATCTCCGGGGGGCCTGTGGCCGAGGCCCGCCTGCTTTCTGTCCCTTCAGCCTCGAGAGGGCTCCTTGACGCCGCACACTTCTGCTACCTCGTGGCCCAGGTTGGATTTGGGGTTTATACCAAGAAAACCACGAAACTTGTCTTAATTGGATCAAACCACAGGTGAGGAATTGCATCAGTATAGTGGCATCCGCTTCCCTTAGAAAGGAAAAGCCCCTCCCTTGGCTAACCCAGACTGGCGCGCGGAGCGCTGGCCCTGCGGTGACCTGCTCAAAGGTGATGGCCGCTCATGTCCTCCACAGTTTGCCATTTTTAAAGTTCGCGACCAACGAAGCTATTCAGAGGACAGAAGCCTATGAGTACGCGCAGTCCCTGGGGGCGCAGCCCTGCTCCTTCCCCAGCTTCCAGGTGGGTGGGGCCCCACGGCTCCAGCTCCGACGGGGGTGGGGGGGCAGGGCTGGCGGAGTGGGTGCTGACAAGACCACAGTCGTTCAGGGGTTTTATTCAAAAAACGTAAAGAACAATGAAGTGTTTTTGGAGATGTTTGATCTGTAATGTTCGAGAATTAAAGTTTGCCGAATTGAGAATTTTGTTAGCATTTTGGTTCTTAATGTTTTATGTATTAAAAACTTTTAGTGTTTGGTTTCAAGTACTTTTCTATCAGCTGTGGACCATGTTTCGGGAGGGTGGTATCTGACCAGGACTGTGCGTGTGTGTCTGAAACGGGGCAGAGCGTCAGTGCCAACAGAGCAGGGTGACTGCGCTGGCGGCTCCCGAGAGGCGGTCATCGCGGGGCGCGTGCGCATGGCGGCACCTCGTGGTCACTCTGTGGTCACTCGGTGGTCGAGAGCCCTGACGGCTCTGTTAAGGGTGTTGAAGAGAGAAAGTGAGTTTCTCAGAAGCTTAGTTGTTTCCCCTGATGTAAAGTAGCTCAGGGAACGGGCCCGGCTCTGCCGTGGGCAGGCATTGGGGACGCACAGGAGGGATGCAAACGTGCAGGGTAGCGTCAGCCTGCGGGAGGGCACAGGTGACGCTGGGGACCAGTGGGGGGCATGCAGCACCGCTCAGCTCGCCGTCTGTCTGTCTCAGGTGTTTAAGTTCATCTACTGCTGCCGCCTGGCTGAGATGGGGCTCGCCACGCAGGCCTTCCACTACTGCGAGGTGATCGCCAAGAGCGTCCTAGCGCAGCCCCGCGGACACTCCTCAGTGCTTCTCCGCCAGCTGGTTCAGGTAACGTCTTCCTCGACGTCGCCGTGCCCGTGCGCCACGTGGGGCCACGTGGGGTGCTCATGACCAGAGGGCGTGCGGGACTGCCTGCTCGGCCCAGTTAAGATCCTGCATGTTCTCGGGCATAGTTGGTGTTTTGCAGTGCAGCACAGGAGCCCTTGGGGCATCCCGTGCAGAGACTTGGAGGTAAGCCTGGGTGTGAGAAGGACCCCGCCTGCAGGAGGCTCGTGTCTCGAGGCATCCTCGCCTCGCGCTTAGCGCTGTGAGGTTCTGGGAGCCGCAGCCTGGGGTGGGTCCCGGCTGCGGCCCCGCGGCCCCAGGCTCTCGCTCCGGAAGACGGAGACCGCATGACCACCCTCCCACCTGCGCCCGGACAAGGGGCGCCGCGTCAGTGTGTTCCTCTCCTCCTGGAGCTTCGTTTTTGGAATCTGTCCATGTGATACCAAAAATGTTTTTATTACGGGAACTTCGGGACACCTGCAGAAACAGGGTAATTCAAGAACCTGTTTCCAGCTGGCAGCTTCAGCAGTTAACGCGAGGTCAGGCGTGTTGGGCCCGTGCCCGCCTGCTGCCCCCCAGAGCGTGAGCATTGCCAGGGCGGTTGGCATCTCAGTGAGTGGAGCTGAGCAGAGGTGGGCTCAGCTCCCGCGGGTCCGGATGCCGCGGGCTCCGTGCCGTTGGCTCGGCGGGCTGGCGCGGTGGGTGCTCGCGCTCCAGGCGGTCAGGGACGGGCCGCGTGAGCCCGCCTCAGGAAGGTCCCCGCAGCGGACGAGGGCTGCGCCTCTGACGTTGCAGGCGCGCTTGCTCCACGTCCCAGTGGGTTTCGAAGGCACGGTTTGGCCGCTATCACCTGTGGGAACAGGGTCTTCATCTGCCTGTGTTTCCAGGTCGCCTCCCAGCTGCGCCTCTTCGACCCTCAGCTGAAGGAGAAGCCGGAGGAGGAGGCCGCTGCGGAGCCTGCCTGGCTGGTCCAGCTGCAGCTCATGGAGAAGCAGGTGAAGGTGCGCTGGGCTCCGGTCGTGGGGCCCGACGGGGAGCCGTGTTCACGCGGAAGGTGGTGGGTGTGAGCAGCTCAGCTCAGCGGCGCCCGGTGCCCGGCGGGGGGGACGGTGCACCTGGGCCATGGCGGGTCCGCGCGGTCGGCGGCCGGCATGGAGACCCTGAGGTCCTTCTCCCTCAGGAGGGCACCGCGGCCTGGAGCCTGGACAGAGCCTTCCCCCCACGCTGTCCCAGCTCGCCACGCTCCGAGGTGGGGCCGTGTGACGGCCCAGCACCCGTGCAGCCGGCAGGCCTGGGCACCGAGAATGCGCTGCTGGCGCCGCCAGTGCCCAGCGCTGACCACTTGGGCCAGGACGTGCGGCTGCTGCCCTCAGGTGAGCCCGCGCCGCCCTGGGCCCCTGTTCTGAACGTGGAGCGTCCCTGTCTTGGTGCCCAGAGGGTCGGGCCATCTGTCCCCACCTCGGCCCTCTGCTTTCTCTCTGTCCCTCCCTCCCTTGGTGTGAGCCCACTGGTCTCGCGGCCTTAAAGGTCTGGCTGAGTGGGCGGGGGGTGCAGGAGGTGCGGGGGGACTCAGTGAAGGCAGAGCCGGCCCTGGGCCAGGCGGCCGCTCGCTGGGCTGTGTCGGGGTCGTGCTGCGGCTTAGAGCCCACGCCCCGTGCTGTGCTGAGTGAGGTCCTCCCCTCGGCCCTGAAAAATGTGTGTCCCGCTTCCCTAAACCAGTGACAGCCCGGCAGCTTCAGCCTTTGTGCTTGGACGGTTGGTTCCTTGGCCCTCGATGAAGGAAACATGCCCTGCGGAAGTCACTGGAGTGAGCACGTAACCTCAGGCTTTCTCTTGTCCGCCGTCTCCCCGCAGCTCCACTGACGCTCCCCGACGGTCAGCCGGCCTTCCCCGCCAGGGTGCTGATGTGCCCAGTGCCGCCACCCGTGGGCCCTGGCGAGCTGGGGCCTGGCTGTGGACCCCCAGGGGCTGCACTTGGCCTTCCAGAGCCCTCTGGGCCTGATCCTGTGGCTCCGTACCCAGGGCCTGGCCTGCCATCTGGCGCACCATCTCTCCAAGAGACTGAACATCTGCTCCCGGAGGCCAGGAGCCAGGACGCAGGTGGGTCTGCGAGGTGCCGTCTGGAGACCAGAGCGAACTTGGCTTTGGCGTTGAAGGGGCTAACTGGTAGGAGAGACTTAAGTCGTTCACACTTGGAGCAAAGCACGTTCCTTAGTGTGTGCCGAAAGTTCTAGAAGCTGATTGAAGATCGGTGACTTGACCTTTTGTTGGGATGTGAGGTGGGAGTGGGTGTCCAGGGCGTGGCCGGGGGGCGCCCGCCTGCAGCCTTTGTAAAGGCACTGGGGAGGCCGTGACCCTCCTTCTGGAGGGCGGTCTTGTCCCTGACCATCTGTCTACTTGCACGGCCTGGCTTGAAAAGAGAAACTATTTTCACATATTTCGGAACATTCCATTCTTGAAGCCCACATCGGGAGGCGTGGTAGGAGGGGCTGCGCGTGTCTCCAGCAGCGTCTCTTGGCCGCGCCTGCTCCCTCTGCTGTGGGCTTGGTGATGCCGCCGTCACAGGAGCTCTCGTTTCCCTTGACAGGAATGATGCCACAAGAGGCACCCGGCAGAAACGCGCTGTCGGAGCTAGGAGAAGAGGATTTTGGTGGAAAATTTGCTAATGTGGTACTTACCCACTTCTTTTTTGTTTTTTAAGCTATTTTTCATGAACTCCACTGAATAAGTATTCAAACTCTTTGTTCTTAAGTTGTAAGTAGAAAGATAATACTTAAAATTATCAGATTATCTTTTGAATCGTTTCTTAAAGAGAAAACTTGAATCCTTAAAATGTGAAGAGCTGATGAAAACATTAATGGGGAAAAGATAATTTAATAGTGTAAAGATAGGTATTTTAAGGAGAAGAAATGCTCATCTACAATGAAACTGCCTTGTCGATTTTAACTTTTCTAAAATGGAAAAACTTCCCTGATTTCTGCATCTCTTTCTACAATAGGATTCGTAAAATTTTCAGTGGTGTTTTTAAAACCAAGATTCATTTTATCAGACATGCTTGATATAAATACCACCTTGGTGTGCTGTAATCCCAGTGATGGGGGGTGGGAGGATAAACGCTTTTATGTAAACTGCATTCTGGAAGCTTCTTTACAGATACCCTGCTCTTTTTGGGCATCCCATCAGCAGGCAATTGCTGTAGTCTAAACTCTCCTTACGTGTTCCACCGTTAAAATATTCTGTCCCCGTGAAAGTAAAAATGAGAGTTAACTGTATTGAAAACAGTCTCAACCAAGGGATAAATATTTTTTTAAATGCTTCTATCTTTTATTTTTTTATTTTTTATTTTTGCGGTACGTGGGCCTCTCACTGTTGTGGCCTCTCCCGTTGCGGAGCACAGGCTCCGGACGCGCAGGCTCAGCGGCCATGGCTCACGGGCCCAGCCGCTCCGCAGCACGTGGGATCTTCCCGGACTGGGGCACAAACCCGCGTCCCCTGCATCGGCAGGCAGACTCTCAACCACTGCGCCACCAGGGAAGCCCGCTTCTATCTTTTAAAATGCCCACTGCCACCCCCTCTAACCAGTCTTCTCCTCGGTGCACACACGTATCCCATCTCCTCCGGCCCAGCAACCCCATAGAATTCCCGAATCCGCATCGTGAGCGCCGTGATGCTCCTAGAAGACGTTGCCCTTGAGTCCAGTCGGCCCTGGGGAAGCGGGGGGGCCGCTCTCCCCAGCCCCTCCGTGCCTGGCTCTGCTCACCGTAGTGGCGTAGCCTCTCGTGGAGTCTTAGGAGCTCCTGGGGAGGTGCCCCCGGTGAGCCTGCTTCGTGTTACCTTGGGACAGGGCTCCTCAAGGACGTCCCAGGGCTCCGAGTCACCTCCGGGCTGGGGGAGCGCTGGCTCAGGGGCCCTGCAGCCGCCTCCGCCTCCGCCACTGACGCCCACGCCCGACGTGAAGAGACCTGTCCAGGCAGCCAGGAAAGAGACCAAGGAGCCTAAGAAGGTGACTCACAGCCCCCAGCTGGGCGGGGCCGGGGGCAGGGCCGGGGCTCCTCCCCTGTCCTCACGCTGAGGCGAGGAGAAGGAATGTGTTTCTGTTTAAATCAAGCCAGAGGGGCAGTGAGCGTGTGGTGAAGCGCGAGTGGTTGTGTGTCCGTGTCCACGTGTAAGCCCGCCAGCTCAGAGCTGGAGCCGGGCCTGCCTCCTGGACGCCCATGGGTCCAGGGCCCGTCCACACGCTCCCCAGGGGGTGGGCTCTGCCCGACCCCCGTCACCACTGCTTGGCTTCGGCTCTTCCCGAAATTCCCGCGGAGGAGGTGCCTCCTTGGCGTTGTGTAGTGAGGTCGCTCGTGTGCGCACGCGCGGTTGTACGTGTCCTTTCTCCCAGCGCAGGGCATTCGGGGTTATTGGGGATAAAGCCCACGAGCGCTCTCGTCTGTGTCTTTTGGTGGCAGATGCACTTGTTCCTCTTGGGTGTAGCCCGAGGTCACAGGACAGCTGTGTGTGTGGCTCTAGAACGTCCTGCCAGCCCGTCCTCCTCAGTGGGTTACCAGGCACCCCTTCCAGCGGCCCCGTCCTCACCCCGGGGGCTGCGTTGTCGGCCATTGTGCTGGGCTTAGTGACACTTGGCTGTGGGTTCGTGTGCTTCTTCCCCCTCCACGTCCTCAAATGTGTGGGGCTGGCTCAGGTCTCCTCCCGTCCTTCGTGGGGTCCTCAGAGGTCGGCAGGCGTTGTTGCATGTTGTGGACGCAGGTCCTGCCGGATGTGCGTGTGTGCACACCTCCTCCAGCCTGTGGGTGGCTTTTAACGGCTACTGTCTTAGGTAAACACAAGTGTGATTCAAAACATGCGCGGGCCGTGAGGTAGAGCAGGACCTTCAGACGGGGTGTGACGTGCAGGGGGCTGCTCCCCGCCCAGCACGGGGCCGTCCGCTCTGCCGCAGATTCAGAGAAGCGGGTGAGGGGGTGTGGAGTTGCTGCTGCCTTTTGTGGTAGACGTCAAGGGCAGCGTATGAAGAATAAAGTCAATGTCCCTGAAGCCTAATCTCTGCCAGCCTCCGAGCACGAGGGCCTCTTCATAGAGCCCACGCGGACTCCCCAGCCGTCGCCACCCCTGCGGGGGGATGTCTCAGGCTGCACATTTGTTGGCATTCAGACGTGAAACGCTCCAAGAGGCGAGCTGTTGTTGTAATTTTTTTTAAGTGTGGTAAAGTGTACAGAAAACTTACCACTTTCACTGATTTAAGTGCCTGGCTCTGGGGCCTCAAGCACACTGTCGTGCACCCGTCCCAGGACTTTCTCATCTTCCCAGACTGAAGCCCTGCCCCCCAGGCTCGCTGCCGCCCGGCCCACACCTGCTTCCTGTCTCCGCGGCTTAGCCGCCTCCAGGCGCGCGTGGGCCACACAGGCTTGGTTGGCCCTTGTGTGTTGGGCTCCTTGCGCTCAGCGCCAGGCCCTCAGGGTTGTCCTGGTGGTTTTTATGTCCAGAGCAGCGACTCCTGGTTCTCTCGTTGGCTGCCTGTGAAGAAGAGGACAGAAGCTTACTTGCCAGACGACAAGAACAAATCGGTGCGTCCTGCCGGGTGGGCCCGGGGGGGCCAGTGGGTCCCGCAGCGGCGCATCCGCCTGCCTGTCTGCGTGGAGTGACGGCTCCGGAGCGGACCTGAGCCGGCGCCTCGGAAGCAGTCAGGTTCTGATTTCTGATTCTGTCCAGCTTTTGCTACTGAGTTTTCTTTTTACCTTTCACAATCGTGGCAGATCGTCTGGGATGAAAAGAAGAACCGCTGGGTGGACACGAACGAGCCAGAGGAGGAGGTGAGCCGGGATCCAGGCGCTCGCTGTGGCCGGGTGGGGAGCCCCGCCCTGGGCAGGGGCCTCCGTCTGCAGGGGTCTCCGTGGGCTCCGGGTCAGCGCGCAGACCCCGCACTGGTCCTTCCCTCCGCAGAAGAAGGCTCCGCCCCCACCTCCAACATCCCTTCCCAAGGCTCTGCAAGCTGCCCACCCTGGCCCTGGAGGGCCCCCCAGACCCGCTGTGAACATGTATTCTAGAAAAGCAGGTAACGACGGCCAACCAGAAATCAGAGTTCACTTGGGTAATTTGTTTGTCCTACAGGCGGGCCAGAGTTCAGCGATGATAACGTGCCCGCAAGGTGGTAGTTAGTTTCCCACCAGGAGGAGGACTGGTTTTCTGAGGATGAGTCCCCGGGGGGTGGGGGCCAGCTCTCTAGAGAGTTCAGCGTTCCTGGGCGGACCGTCGTATCACTGGGGAGCTCAGGGCGGAGCGGATGCGATCGGCCGTGCCGTGGTGTGAAGTGGGACCCCTCGCCCGGGCAGAAGCCAAGCAAATGTGCCCCAGGAGGGGCCCCCTTCCGGGCCAGGCCGCCCCCGGGAGTGGAAGCCTGGCGTGGTGCTCTCCGGACCCCAGAAGGACGGCGGGGTGACCTCGCTCCCTCTCCCCGTGGCAGCCCGAGCCCGAGCGCGCTACGTGGACGTCTTGAACCCGGGGGGCCCCCAGCGGAGCGAGCCTGCCCTTGCTCCCGCGGACTTCTTTGCGCCACTGGCCCCGCTCCCAATTCCCACACACCTGTTCGGACCAGACCCAGGTAGGCAGCACGGGAGCAGCTGTCTGTGTGCAGCTTCCGACCTTTGGCCTCTTTCTGAGAGCCTCTGGCCTTAATCCTCTTTTAAGAAGAAATAACTGCTCACCCACACGCAGAGCGCCCGCGGTTCCCCTGTGCTTGTCTGCGGGCTTGTTTCCCTTGGCCTGCCTGAGGACCTGGGTGCAGCTCTCCCCTGGGGCTGTTCCCTTTGGGCCCCAGCGATGGGGGGTGGGGTGGGGGGGACGAGTGACCACCTCCCCCACTGTCCCCTTCACAGACGCAGAGGAAGCACTGCCCGCCGAGGGGGCTGGCAGGGAAGGGCAGGCACCGACGGGGGGGCCAGAGCCTGCCTCGGAGCCCAAGGTGAGCAGTGCCGTGGGCCCGGGCGGGGGGCCGGGCAGTGGGAATTCGCCTCCTGCCCCGACCCGAGGCGGCCCTGACCTTCTCCAGAGTCTCGTGTACACAGAGCTTACGGTGTGGCCACACGTGCATTACCTAGTCATTTTGTCTTGCTGAACTTTTTACAGTGAAGAGGTTTTTTTGAATGATTATAATGTGTATGTGCAACGCAGTCGTTCAGAGTTTGGTCTCTGAGGTTGGTTGGACGTGGATTTCAGCCCTGTCTTCTCCAGTAATTAGCTTTTTTTTTTTTTTGCGGTACACGGGCCTCTCACTGCTGTGGCCTCTCCCGTTGTGGAGCACAGGCTCCGGACATGCAGGCTCAGCGGCCATGGCTCACGGGGCCAGCTGCTCCACGGCATGTGGGATCTTCCCAGACTGGGGCACGAACCCGTGTCCCCTGCATCGGCAGGTGGACTCTCAACCACTGCGCCACCAGGGAAGCCCCAGTAATTAGCTTTTTAAAGGTGGGGGTCCCTCAGCCTCTGAGCCTCAGCGTCCTGCCCTGTGGATGGGCCGACGAGTGCGCAGATCACAGGGCCGCCGTGGGGCTCACGGCAGGCGCTCAGTAAGGATGCGCTGTGGGTGTTGGAATAGCAGGTCCTCGCGGCACCCTTTCACGACCCCTCAGCGGGAGCGCCCCGTGGGGTAGAGCGGGCCGTCCTGGGTGGTCCTGCCTCGGTGGGTGCCTCTGATGCACGGGCTTTGCAGTAGCTGGCCTCCCTGCTGTCCCGGCAGGTGCTCAGTTCTGCGGCGACGCTCCCTGGACCTGAACGCCCACCCTCCGGAGCGGACGGTTCCCAGGGAGGAGAGGTAAACGGCGCCCGATGAGCGCATCTGCTGAAGGTCTGGGCTGAGGAAGCTCGTTTTATTGTCCAGATGGCTTCTTTAAAACGCAGTTAATGGGTAGGAAAAGGGCAGCTTAGAAACTTTCTAGAACTCAAAAAGTGTTGTATTCCTTAAGGTCACGCTTGTTTCCGCAGAGTTGTTTGGGAGCTCTGGCTAGAGCGAAGGGCTGCGTGTGTGTTCGGCAGCCGGGCTCGCCCCTCTGCCGGGCTCTCTTGTCCTCGGCCCCTCGGGGGGCACGAGGTCTGGCCGCCTTGGGCCCAGGCCTGGGCAGACCTCCCTCCCCGCAACCAGGGGTCGTTTCCAGTAAAAACTGTACATGAAAATAGGCGTTTCGGGCTAACTCTGGCTTTTCCCCCATCGAGCCGTGCTGACCCTAACGGCGTCACGAAGCTCCTTGGGAGTGAACTGCCGGCTCGGAGCGGTGGCGTGCACGTTGATTACTGTATCTGTCTGTGTCTGTGTGTTCTTGCTGTTTTGTAGCTTTCGCGCCGTAGTTCACTGAGCTCGTTATCACGTGAAGTGAGCCAGCATTTTAACCAGGTACCTGTGGCTGGCCGTGTGCACCGGACATGGATTTGAACGGGGTTGTCTGTCTTTCCTTTGAGATCGCTATGCTGGTCGGTCATCGTGCCCCTGGCCACTGACATTACTTGTCACCTCCCAGCCATCACATGCCTGAGGATGCAGTGTTCCTTTCTTTAGAAGTTTTTAAAGGGTGGTGTTGAATAGCCAGACACATCAACAATCGAACTGACCCCAAGAAGCTTGTAGTGAACGAACAAGTTCTGTGCAAGTGCTCTTTCTGAATTGGTTTTTTCAAATGACTAGCCACAGGCACAGCCTCAGAGAGAGAGAGAGAGAGAGAGAGAGAGAGAGTGTGTGTGTGTGTGTGTGTGTGTGTGTGTGTGTGTGTGTGTGTGTGTGTGTGTGTGTCAGAAGCCCACTGGGTCAGGATGCTCTCATTTGAAAGAGAGAATTCTGTTTTCTGACAAGCACGAGAAGGTTTAGTTCAGGCAGGCAGAGTGAGGCAGTGACAGCTGTCCGGGTCGCTCTGTGTGGGAAATACAGGAATACTTCATCTTCTCTGCGTACTGGGGCACTAAGCTCTTCCCTCGGCTTGGCAGGAAGGCTTCACGTGACTTGTTTTACTTGTGAGTTAAAACGCTGGATCTTGTAGCTGGACCCCTGAGGTCTACAGCAGTCAAAGCACCTGCTAAGGGCTCCCCCGGCGCTGAGTGCCCGCTCAGAGCTCCGTGCCACCTCGTGTGTTGCTCCGGTTCTAAAGCATTGCACTCTGCATGCTGCTTTGGTTTGAACCATTAAATAATTAAGTACAGCGTTGCAAGAAGTATCTTTGACCAGCTTCTGTGGCACACTTGAAAGTATTGGTATTATAAACCCTTTCTCAGAAATAGTACCTGTATTTGCAAATGAAACAAGCCTCCGTGCGCTGTTGTTGAGGTGAGCTCTCTGTGCTTCTCAGGCTCCGGGTGCTCACGCCCCTGCAGGGGGCCCTCCCGCAGCAGCGGTGCCCTTCTACAACCCTGCTCAGTTTGCACAAGTAAGTGCCCCTGCTGTCTCCCCGGGGCGGGTGGGAGCAGGGTGGGGGCTCCCCCGGCGAGACCCTGACTCGCCCGCTCACCCTCTCCGGCTCTGCCACGGCCCTGGGTGGGGGTGCCCCCGCCGGTTCCTGCTGACACTGCTGTGGGGCAGGCCTGACTCCCTCCCCGATGCTGGCCTTGGCCTCCCTTCACCTGGTAGCTCGTGACCTCCAGGCCGGGAAGGTCATGAATGCTTCCTTTTATCTCTCTCCCTCCCAGGCTCTGGCCTGTGGAGGATGGACTGGCCGCCAGTCCGGGGAGCGCAGGTTGGGGGGCAGAGGTCTGTGGGGAGGTCTTGGCCTTCGGGATGCAAAGCCTCACCTGACACCAGCCTGTCCCTGCCCTCACCGCCTCGCGTCCCCGGCCTCGGGCTTCCTCGGGGGCGGGCCTTCCTGCGCCCTGCCCCTTTCTCTCACCCCCGGCTGCCATCTGCTTCTCCATTCCACGATTCGGTAGTTGTTTCCTTCTCTCCTGTAACCTGCATCTTGCAGTTTATGCCTTTACAAAAGCTCCTTGACTGTCATTTCAGTTGGCATTTTCGTGGGAGCAAGAGGAAGCACCTGTGTTCTGTCCACGGCCTCCCCTGGGCATCCCTTGCACCCCTCGGTGGCAGGCCAGACCACGCTCTCCCTGGGCTCTGTAGACACCAGCTGCTGGAGTCAGCCTCACCCCACCACCCTAACCAAGCCGCAGGCACCTTTAAAGGGAATGCCAAGATGTGCTGCTGACTTGGTCTGTGGCCGTGGGCTTGCAAACAGAATAAAACGAACAGAACATGCCTGTTTGCCGAGAGAACGGTCTGTTCTGGCTTCTTCCACAGACCTGCTGATCCTTCCCCCAGGGCCCCCCCCCCCGCCGTCGGGGACAGGCGTGCGGAGCTCAGTGCTGTCCCTTGTCGTTTCAGGCCTCTGCTGCCTCGGGAAGTTCAAGGATGGGAAGGATTGGCCAGAGGAAGTACCCAGCATATTGAGCTAGATGGTCCCTGTCCTGGACTGGCATGTGGAACCCTGAAGCGATTATTCCACCAAGAGCTCATCAGACTGATTGCCTGCGACTCCCGTCTGTTCCCAAGTGGAGACGGATGCAGTGATTCAGAAATGATTTATGAAGTGTTGCCAGCATTAATTCCACCCCTTCAGGAAGCTGGATGAAAAGAGGGAATCTGTGACCTACTAGGATCTTCCACCTGAAGGCATGATTTAAGGATCCAACATTCACAGTCATCTGAGGATGTTACACTAAGTGAAGCTGGAAGCATCTCGGCTACGGGAGGACTTTGCTTTTCAGTAACTAAGGCACCTCTGAAAACCTAACGGTGAATTACTGCCAGGTAATCCCAGGGTCCTTTAAGACGCTGGAAGGAAACTGCACCTTTGACTCAGAGAGGAACGCGGCCAGGGGTGCACGTCCTGAGGTGGTCAGCCCCCACCTCGCGCTGTTGAACCTGGAAGGATGCTTCGTCTCAAAGGAAACATGGGCTTCATTTAGCAACAATTCCGTTAGGTTTCGAGCGCGGCCCTCGCTGCTGACGTGTGTTTATCTCCTGTAGCGAAGATGTGTCCAGCCCTGCGTAATTTCCTGTGGCCTCACTAGGACCATGACGCTTCCACGCAGCCGGAGGGACTGACTCTGCTGTCAGCGAGGGGCGGCTCCGTCGCTGGGACAGAGCCACAGGGCCCTTGTGCTCTGACGTGACTGATCCGAGTTAATAAACCAGTGTCACAACTGTGACTGATAAGTTTGGTTTGGACTTTTCCCTGTGGACCAGCTGAGGCCATGTGTTCTGGTCTGGCTTCCTCTCACCATTGCGTCATTTAAGGAGTTGGTAACATCTTGAAGAAAGTGGCTTAAAATAATTTCTTGTCAGAAGCTCTGGAATCTGATCTTTCTGCACCGAGACCTTCCGTGGCTAATATGCTGACTCAGCCTGTGAACCTGCACAGGAAGACCTCCTCCTGGTCGACTCAGCTTTAAGGCTTCATCGACTGTTCTTAAAACTGTTCACTTTCTTCTTCAGTCTAAGGAAAAGATTTAAATATTTAAAAAAATCATTAGGAAATAATTTCTGTAGAACGCTGGGGGAACACGGTTTGTTGGGGCTTTAGTCCAAGGGTAGGACTTGTGTGAGGGTGGGGTCCGCGCGGGCTGCTCTGGGCCACCTGCCGTCTAGGAAGGACTCACAGAACGGTTTCCAGAATGTTTCACTGATTCGTCCCTTTGGGAGAGGCCGACCTCGTCGACGGGCAGTCTCCCGGGTCCCAGGGTCAGCGCTCGGTGCGGTTCCTGGGCCGAGACCCACCTGGCGCCCTCGGCTTCCTCCTCAGCCCTGCCCGTCGTCCTCTGTGTCTGACTGCCAGCGACGTTTGATTCGAGAAGCTTCCTCCGAGGCGGGAGCTGCTATTTTTCCTAAGTGCACATTGTTAAATAAAATATTTTGCGCTCTCAAGCCCTTCGCCATGTCTCCTTTTGTTGACTGGAAGCCCGTGGGGAGACCCTGGCCTCACCCGCCCCTTGTGGATTGGCTTATAGAGGCGCCCCGGGCCACTGCTTCCCGTCTTCTGCCAGGCTCGCCCGTTAGGGGCTCCCAGGAAGAAGGGGCCCCTCTCTGATCGGCGGCGGGTGGGCCTGATGGGAAGACCCATCCTGATGGCAGTGACAATGAGGGCCCAGGGCAACGCTATGCCTCCTAGTATCCCCTCTGCAGGGAAGGTCCCCCCGCCCCACTAGGCGGAGAGGAGAGCAGGGGCTTCCGGGCGCGGGGAAGACGGGCAGCGGACCGGGGAGCGGGGCGGACGCGGGGAAGGGAGCCGCGGTGTTCTTGGCGCCCACCAGAGGGCGCCCTCCCGCCTCGCTTGGCGCCGCTGGGTCCTCCGGCCGCCAGTGGCCGCTGCGGGCGCCGGGGCCGGGGCCGCCCTGCCCGCCGGTTGCCGGGGAGCGGCCGCCGAAGCCCGCGGAGCTGGGGAGCAGGCGGCGCCCCGAGGTGGGGGCGCGGGGCTCTGTGACCCCGGGCGGGGCTGCGGGAGAGAGGAGACCTCCGGGCGGGGTGAGGGATGCGGGGCGGCAGTCCTGGAGGAGGTGCGGGGCGGGGGCTCGGGGCCCAGGGGTCCTCGGCACGGAGTGACCCCTGGGCAGGGGCGCGGAGGCCTTGGGCGGGGCTCGAGGACTGGGCGGAGCGACCCTGGGTTGGGGTCGGGGCGCGGGGATTCCTGGCGCGGCATCGGTTGCGGGATTCCCGGCGTGGGGCGGGGCGCGGGGGTCCCGGGCGCGGGTCTCGTTCCCCTTCCCCACCCCCAGCCCCGCGGCTCCGCGGCGGTCGTTGCCCTGGGGCCGGCCGGCCCGACTCGCAGTCCTGAGTCAGGGGCCTTTGCTGCCCGGGCCGCAGACCCGCTCAGGGTCGCCCGCTCTCGGGGCGGCGTCTGCGGCCCGAGCGATGGTGGAGGGCTCTCAGGTGAGCGAGGCCGGGCCGCCGGGCTCCCGGGGGAAGGGGCGCGGGCCGGGACCCCTGCCAAGGCCGTGCCTACGCCTTGGGGGCGGGAATTCTCAGTGGGTCGCGCCCCTGGCTCCCCACGTGAGGAGCAACCCTGTCAGGAGGGTGGCTTCTCTCCTTCCTAAGATGCTGGGCCTTCACCCGCCTCCTAGGAGGAGGCGGCGGCCCGGGTGCCGACGTGCCTGTTCTTGGTGGGCTGCTGCTGACCTGTCTGCTCTGTCACCCTGCACCACAGCTGTCCTCCAGGATCATTAAATGGCATTGGGGCCCCGGTCGTGGAAGGCTAATCGCGTGGTTTTCCCTTAGGTACTTGCCGAGGACTCCAGACCGTCAGGGCTCCCAGCCATGCAGCAGCTGGCTCTGCTCCAGCTGGACCACCCCGGCCCCAGGGGGAGCTGCTGCCCTTTCTCTCCTCCGCAGCTCGCCCAGCGACGGCTGACCACGCATCCCTGACGCTGGACGTCGCCAGCAGCCCCAGGAGGAGCTGTCTCCCGGCTCGGCCAGGCTGCCCCCGGGTGTGAGGGCTGGCCGCTGGACTGTGCCGTCCAAGTTGGCGAGCCTGGGGCACTCGGAGGCCGCCCAGCAGCCCACCGCCCAGGGGCATCTGCAGCCTGAGGTCAGAATGCTCAAGGGACGGCTTCCAAACACTGACGAAGACCTCGCCGCCCGCCCGGGGTCCCCGGCCGCTGATGACCGTCGGGGACCCGAGAAGAGCCCAGTGCGCCCCCTCGACACCCCGGCGCAAGTCGGCAACGAGGACCCACAGGCCAGGGGGAGACCCTTCAGTCCGAAGCCGCCGCCGCCGAGGCCCAGGCTGGAGCGAGCGTTGTCCCTGGATGAGAAGGGCTGGAGGAAGAGGCGTTTTCGAACCAGCCGCGAGGACCTGGCCACGAGGAATGGGCCCAGCCCCTCCGGGGGCTCCCTGCAGGACGAGGCCCCCGGGACCGCCACCCGCGGTGGCTCCCCGCCCTGCCTGAGCACCTCCCTGCAGGAAATCCCCACAACTCGTAGGGCCCTGGGCAGCGGAGGCCCCTCCTCGCTGGGTAACTGTCTTTCCGGAATGATCAGCACTTCCCTGGACCTCCTACACCGGGACGGGGCCTCGGCCGGGAGCACCCCGCGGCTGGCCAGCCTGCTTCCCCCGCGCCCACTGCCCGCCATGGACTGGAACGTCGCCTCCGACGCCCTGCGGACAGCAAACAAGGTGGACTTGGATCACGCGGACCGCCAGCTGCGGTGGCAGGCCAGACCGTTCTGGGCCCACAGCGGCCTGCGCCCCGGCCGGCCCCCGAGCCCCCTGGCCCGGGACGACTGCTCCCTACACTCGGCCAGGTCCGCCGTCAGCCTCCTGGCGCCCGTCCGCACCAAGGACGTCCGCAGCAGGTAGGGCCTCGGGGGTGGGCGGCATCGTGGCCTGCGTCCGTGGCTTTCGTGGGCCTTCAGAAGCCCCGTGGGAACCACGGAAGCCTCCCCTGAAAGCGTGTGAGGTGCTGCAGCGGGTCTCCCTCCACTGACCCCCATCTCCCAGGCCCCCCCAGCTTTTCCTTTGCGTCTCAGCCCCACAGGCTCTATGAAGCAGATGGTGGGGTACGCAGATCTCTCTGCGCACTGGGCGGCCCTGTTTTCCTTCCCATTTCTTGCTCCATCGGGGACAACCTTCGTCCACGTGTGCAGGTCGGCCCAGGACTCCAGGGTGGGTCGGGGAACGCGCGTCCACGTAGCCGCTTTGGTCAGGACCAGCATTTAGCCAGCCGTGCCCTGTGCACGCGCTGGCACCTTTCCAGGACGGAGAGCTGGACACGGCTGGGCTGCCCCGAGGGGAGGGTCCCCGGGGCCCACCTCTGGCGGGGAGGGGCGCAGGCAGAGCCCGACTCGTGCACTCTGCTCTCAGGAGCGCCCCGAGATTTCTCAACGTTCGGGGCTCCGTCTGCCAAGGGCTGCCCAGCAATCCCCACCCCGGCTCCGACCCCATGGGCAAGGAGAGGGGTCTCGCATCTCGGAGGACGCCGGGCGTCCGGGCCTCAGGGGGCTTGAATAACTAGTCCGTCTTGACTTCTTTATAGTCTGAAGGGGAGGTGGGCGCCACCCTTCCGCTCGACTCCCATCTCGCACCTCTGCCCACCTCTCCCGAGGCAGCGCCATGAGGGCTCACCAGGACCGGGGTCCCAGGCGCTTCTGAGCCCAGCCCAGCCACGCCCACCAGCTCGCTCCTGACCATCGCCTCTGGGAGCCCGGTGCCCACGCTGTGACTCGGGAGGCCATCCCGCGCTCTCCCCGACCCCCGGCCCTGTCCGTGCTGGGCCTGGCCGCTGACCGCTGGCTCTCACGGCCCCTGCCGCACCGGCCGGGGCTGGGCAGGTTGTTTGAAGCGCACATCGGGCCTCGGCCCTGACTTGGGGGCCCCACGCCATCCACTCCCTGCCGGGGTGCTCGAGGCCCCAGGGGGCAGGGGGAGCTCTGTCACCACCGCCCCCCGCCACACCCTCCCATCCAGACCAGGCCTGCGCCAACCCCTCTGGACGTGGGCGCGGGCAGGGGAAGAGTGAGGCAGTCCCTGTGCTGGTGTCCTGGGGTGGCCGCAACAAAGCGCCGCAGACTAGAGCCTTAAAACAGGAGTTACTCCGTCCCAGCTCTGCGGCCAGAATTCAGAGATCAGGCGTGGCAGGGCCGCGCTCCCTCCCGAGCGTCCAGGGAGGGCCCCTCCTGCCTCTTGCAGCTGCTGGGGGCCCAGGCGTCCCCGGCTTGTGGCCGCGCCGCCCCCGTCTCTGCTGCGTCCTCACGCGGCTTCTCTCTGTGTCTGTCTCTCCTCTTCTGTAAGGACAGCGGTCATTGGATTTAGGGCTACCCTCATCCAGGAGGACCTCGTCTCAAGATCCTTAACTAATCACATCTGTCTGCGAAGATCCTTTTCTAAATAAGGTCCCATTCGCAGATTCTGGGGTCAGGGGGCAGATGGAAGGCAATCCTCACCCGCCCCCGCCCTCGGTGAGCCCAGCAGTGAAAGCCAGGCAGGTGGTTCCTCTGGCCGCCAGCCTCCCTCCTGCCCCCTCCATCAGCGCCGGGCACTGTTGTAGGGCAAAACGGGTTCCTTTGTTAAAGTAATTCAGCATGTTTCTCGTAAAGGGCGAGATCTCTTCGTGCGTTTAAAGTATGATTCCACAGGGAATTCCCGGGTTGTCCAGTGGCTAGGACTCGGCACCCTCGCTTCCATGGCCCCGAGAACTAAGATCCCGCAGGCCGAGCAGCCTAAAGACGAGTATGAGTTCTCTGCTCAAATTGTATGCAATTTACGTAGGCTCGCCTGTTCCACAGAAATGAGAAGCACGTCTCAAAATCAGATCCCCAGCTTTGCTCTCACACAAGCAGCCGACAGTGGGTTGACGGGCTCCCCACCTCCAGACCCTCCGTGTGTCCTAGGACACGGGTCAGCAGGCTGGGTAGGGACTGTTTCAACTGTGGGAGCCGTGAGGTCTCTGTGGCAGTGCTCAGCTCTGCCGTGGTGGGTGGGAGAGCAGCCCAGGCCTGGCACCGGCAGCGCGGCTGTGGGGCAGGAGCGCCTCCTTCAGGGAGGCTGAAGGGTGAATCTCAGGGCACTTTCCACGCCACGGACTACTGGTTTTTCCCAACCATTTGAAAGCATAGGCGACCTCCCTGGTGGTCCAGTGGGTAAGACGCCATGCTCCCAATGCAGGGGCCCCGGGTTCAATCCCTAGTCGGGGAACTACGTCCCGCGTGCCGCCACTAAGTCCGAATGCCACACCTAAAAGATCCTGCGTGCCGCAGCGAAGATCCCGCGTGCTGCAACTAAGACCCGGTACAGCCAAAATAAATAAATAAATGAATACGTATTTACAAATAAAATAAAAGCGTAGGAGCGATTCTTAGCTTGCGGGCTGCACGCAGACAGTCTGGATCTGGCCCGGGTCGGGGCTGAGGACTGAGGAAAGGGACGCAGACTGTGCCCTTGGAGGGGTTGCTTTCTGGTTACTCTGCTGACGGGGCTGGTTTGGAGAAGACAGCCCCGCGGGCAGCAGTCAGCCGGTGAGGATCCTCAGCACGGTGGGGTGACCTCAAGGAGGTTCCTCCCTCCTGACGTACTTGAATTCATGTCCTCCGAAGCTTGGTCAGGGTTTAAGAGTTTCTCATGCGAGTTTGTAAGGACTGGATCCTGATTTCATCTCCTTCAGAGGGATTGGTGCCTGTTTGCAGGCTAAGGGGTAGGGATTTCTTAGCAAGTTGGAACGAACACAGCAAGTGAGACATTTGAACTTGGATTGAGCGCATGGGTTCCCCTCCCTCCTTGCGAACCTGACCAGACACGGTCCTATCACAGGTCCTCCAGGAACGGTTTTCACGTGGTTGAAAAAAAAAAAAACCCAAGGCCGTACTAACGTTCTTTTCATGACATGTGGAAATTACATGAAACTCAGGTTTTGGTGTCCTTAAGTGCAGTCTCATTGGCACATGGGCATCGGCCGAGGCTGCTTTCAGGGGTTAAGCGGTGACAGACCGATGGCCTCGAAGCCTAAGTCCTGCACGGCGCTCACGGAAGGAGCGGATGTCAGACGCGGCCCCCTGCGCGAGGGCAGGACCAGAGCTGGGGCTTAGCTGTGCTGTATTAGGGCCTCTGCGACGCTGTTCGAGACTTTGCACCATTTGCCTGCTCTATTCTATGAGAATCTCACAGTGGATTGAACTTTCGGGTCCTGTGAGGACAGGTGTGTCACGGGCAGCCTTTACGAGCTCCCAGTGCTGGGCGGCGAGGCAAAGGCTGGAGCCCCGGACAAGGGCGCACGTCCCCCCCAAGTCTGCTTACTGTGCAGAAGCCCACCTCGACCTCTGCGGCCCTTCCGGGGCTTTGCCCTTAGCGGTTCCACAAAAAAGCCCCAAATGTCACCTTTACGTCCCTCCCTCTCAGGAGGCGACGGAGGGAAGCCGAAAGCCTGCGGTGTTTGTAGCGCTGTGAACACTGCGGGTTTCCCTAGAGAGCAGGGCACCTCGGCACTGTGCTCTGTGCCGACCACGGGGTCCTGAGGGAATCCCAGCTCTGGGAGAGGAGCTCCCGAGCCCTGGGAGGTGTGTCCTGCTCCCGGCCCCTCCCTGGGCCCATGTGCTGCGACCCCCCCACCCCCCGGCCCCGGTTCAGTCTGTCCCGTGTCCGCAGGAGCTACCTGGAGGGGAGTCTCCTGGCGAGCGGGGCCCTGATGGGGGCAGACGAGCTGGCCCGCTACTTCCCAGACCGGAACGTGGCCCTCTTCGTGGCCACGTGGAACATGCAGGGACAGAAGGTAAGCGGGCTGCCCACCCCCACCCAGGACGGCACTGGGTTCCCACCAGGTTCTTCCTGGGGCTCCCCCAGCCTCCCCGTCCCCCGGAGGGGACTCCTGTCCGTCACACCCTCTCGCCCAGCTCTCCACCACCTGGTGGGGCATTAATGCTTCTTTTTGCAGACACACCGTAAGTATTTTTTTAGAGCAGTTCTAGGCTCCCAGCACATTTGGGAGGAAGGGGCAGAGATTACCCGAGAGCCCCCTCTCCCCGACGCGCGGCCTCCCCGTGGCAATGCCCAGCACAGGGCCAGGCGTTAGGGTTGCCCCAGGCCACTCCTGGGTGCACCCTGGGGGTCCCAGCACGCATATGGGGACGTGAGTCCGCCGCTGTGCGCCTTGGACTGGCGTCCACACCAGAACCCGAGTCTGTTTCCCGCTGTGTGTCCCATGCGGTCAGGGGCTCCTCCATCCCGCCTGCAAGCCGGGGCGCTTGGAGCTCAGGACATCTGTGCCAATGGGACGAGCATCTGACCACCGGGGCGACCGAAGCCGGGCAGGCTGGGGGTCCGCACGCTGATTTCTGGGGAAGCCCGCTGGACGCCGTCCCGCCAGCTTTCTCTCCAGCCACCCCGTGTCTCCTGGGAGTCCCCTCCCACAGTTAGGGGGCTCCATCCCTGCGCGTGGGGGGCTCCGATTCTGAGGCCAGCCGTGGGCTTCCAGACTGCGGGTGACCTAACACTGTTGCCACCACCGGGGTCTTGGGCCATCTGAGCGCCTGCTGTCGTCCACATGTGCCATCATGCTTGCTGTCCAGAGAATCGAAGCGGCCGCGTCCTGGGCTGACATCGGGGTGACAGGCGCGGGGAGAGAACAGGGCAGGGCTGGGGTGGACGGGCCCCCACGAAACAGCAACCTGAGCCGAAGTGAAGGCAGGTGCCCGGGCTGGTGCCTCTGCCACCCTCGGGGAGCCACCAGCGTATCCACGGCGTGGCCCACAGCAGGACCCAGAGGGCCAAGGCCGGCAGCAGGTCGGGGGGTGAAGACCACCGACCGGGCGCCCGCTTCCCTCCCCGGGGCTGCAGTGAGGGCAGAGGTGCAGAGGAGGGGGCGTCTCCCTCCCCCCGACCCCATGCACATCAGGGGTGCACTTGGGGGATGGCCAGGCCCGTGGGTGCCCAGCGAGGGAAGAGCACAGCCAAGGGGTGGTGCAGGCTTGGCGAGGCCAGGCTCGGGGGAGGAGCGGCGGCCTGCCTGGGCCAGGGGCTCCCCGTGGTGGCCTCGGGAGCGGCCTCGGGTCCCCAGGCAGCAGGAGCCCCTCGCACTGGGCCCCTTCGGCCCCTGCCAGGCGCCGCTTTTCTGCAGGAGCTGCCCCCGAACCTGGACGAGCTCCTGCTGCCGGCCGAGGCTGACTTTGCTCAGGACCTGTACGTCGTCGGGGTGCAGGAGGGCTGCTCGGACAGGTAGGGCTGCGCGCCCCTCTCCCGCCACTGCTGCCGCCCCGCCCCATGTCTGGGTGCACCGGTGCACCCGGGTCCCTGTGAACAGCGGCGCCAGGCGGGCCTTTGGGGCTGAAGCTGCTGTGGCCCGAGCGCCCCGTGTGCGGCAAGACGTGGGCCGTGGCCGAGCCTGGGCTGAACCGGGATCGTTGGACTCGTAGAATTTAGAAGGAATGAGGTTCATCTTCTTGTAAATAAGGAGCTCTCCAAGAGATAGCGGGGGCAGGGGCCCAGCGCAGTGCGGTCCCGCGGGCTCCAGCCCAGCAAGAGATAGCGGGGGCAGGGGCCCAGCGCAGTGCGGTCCCGCGGGCTCCAGCCCAGCCAGAGATAGCGGGGGCAGGGGCCCAGCGCAGTGCGGCCCCGCGGGCTCCAGCCCAGCAAGAGATAGCGGGGGCAGGGGCCCAGCGCAGTGCGGCCCCGCGGGCTCCAGCCCAGCAAGAGATAGCGGGGGCAGGGGCCCAGCGCAGTGCGGCCCCGCGGGCTCCAGCCCAGCAAGAGATAGCGGGGGCAGGGGCCCAGCGCAGTGCGGCCCCGCGGGCTCCAGCCCAGCAAGAGATAGCGGGGGCAGGGGCCCAGCGCAGTGCGGCCCCGCGGGCTCCAGCCCAGCCCGTGCAAGGTGTCGCTCGCCTCTCCTGGGTCTGCCTGCGGCCCGGGCTGTGTTGCCAGTTTACCTGCTGGGGGGTGGGGGCAGAGCCCCGGCAGCACACGGGCAGCAGCGCGAAGCCTGGCCGGAGCGGAGGGACCCCGACTGCACCAGGCCCTGCGGGGAAGGTGACCTCCCTCCTGCCCCCCGGCTCTCATCAGAGGTCGGGGACCCAGCCTGTCACTGGGGATGCAGGAGGAAGCGGGCCTCCCAGGGAGGCCCCGGGCTCCCCGTCGTGCTGCGCGACCACGGTGCCCCTCCCCACAGGCGGGAGTGGGAGACGAGGTTGCAGGAGACGCTGGGCCCCCACTACGTCATGCTGTACTCGGCGGCCCACGGGGCGCTCTACATGTCCGTGCTCATCCGCAGGGACCTCATCTGGTTCTGCTCCGGTAGGCAGCCCCGGGGGCCGGACGTGCGCGTGGGGGGCAGGCGGTGCGGCGGCGTGGGGCCTTCGGGGCTGCGTCCGGCCCGGTCAGCCCTGCTCCCTCCGTGCAGAGGTGGAGAGCTCCACGGTGACCACGCGCATCGTGTCGCAGATCAAAACCAAGGGGGCCCTGGGCGTCAGCTTCACCTTTTTCGGCACCTCCCTCCTCTTCATCACGTCCCACTTCACCTGTAAGTCCCTCGCCCCTGGACCCCCAGACCCCTGGTGGCAAGGGTCACGGTGCAGACGCTGTGTGATTAGAGCTTGCTGGGGTTGCGGGGGTCTGCCCCCGACGGACCCCCCCAGGCGCCCAGCCCTGGGCTCAGAAACCTGCCTCTGGAGAGGGCCCCCCACGCTGTCCTTGCAGCTGGAGACGGGAAGGTGGGCGAGCGGCTGGTGGACTACAGCAAGACTGTCCAGGGCCTGGCGCTGCCCAAGAATGTGCCGGACACCAGCCCCTACCGCTCCGACGCCGGTGAGCTGCTTTACCTTCCCCCGAGGACGAGGCGGCTTCTGCCGTGTTCTCTGCAGGGTTAGTGGGTTGTTCAGATGGGCTGTTCAGAGCTTTTGAGAGTCGAGGTCAGAAAAGTCTGGAAAGTCGCTTGCTGACCGAAGCGAGGCCTGGCGCCTGCTCCCTGAGTCGTGACCCGTGACCGCGTGAACCCAGAAAGCTGTGGACGCGCCCCCCAGCCCTGAGCCCCAGCAGCGTCGTGGGCTGCCACCTGCTTTCCAGGGAGCCCCGGCCTTGCGGTGGGAGTGAGGAGCACGGGGAGCGCTCGGCTCACACGCTTTTCCACCCCCTCACGCCCCAGCGGACGTCACCTCCCGCTTCGACGGGGTCTTCTGGTTCGGAGACTTCAACTTCCGCCTGAGCGGCGGGCGGGCGGCCGTGGAAGCCATCCTGAAGCAGGACCCGGGCGCCAGTGTGCAGGAGCTGCTGCAGCATGACCAGCTCACGCGGGAGATGAAGAGAGGTGAGGCGGGGAGAGCAGCCGCCCGGCCAGGAGGGACCCCGGGGGGGCGGGGGCAACCCTGGGCTCCGAGCCGTGGCTCTGAGGTGAGGGCTCTGCCCGTCCCAGGGTCCATCTTCAAGGGCTTCCAGGAGCCAGACATCCACTTCCTGCCGTCGTACAAGTTCGACGTCGGGAAGGACTCGTATGATACCACCTCCAAGCAGAGGACCCCTTCGTACACGGTGAGCCGCCCGCGGGGCTGGGGCAGCGTTGGGCTGGGCCTCCTGGGGGTCTTCGACACGGGGGCTCTTTCAAGGGCAGCCGACGCGAGGCAAGCCGGCCCAGCCCGGCAGCCCGACGGCCCCTGGAACCCTTCCCACAGGACCGCGTCATGTACAGGAGCCGCCACAGGGACGACATCTGCCCCGTCAAGTACTCCTCCTGCCCCGGGATCAGGACGTCCGACCACCGGCCTGTGTACGGCCTGTTCCGGGTCAGAGTGAGGCCGGGGAGAGACAAGTCAGTACCCGCCTCACTCCCGGGTCCGGGGCGGGGGGGTGGCGCAGGGGGGGCCGCCTGGGAGCACGGCCTGGTCTCCTGTGTCCTGATGCCCCGAGGGGAGCAGGGTTCCAGCCGCCCTGCGTGGAGATGTCTGGCGTAGGTTGTCTGAAGCAGGTGTCAGGCGAGCGACACGCCAGAGGGACGGGTCCTCACCAGGACCCCTGGAACAGCCAGTGGCAGCTGGGGTTGTCCTAGAGCTGCTGCGAGGCAGGCCTGGCACAGGCGGGAGGGAGCGTCCCGCTGGCTCATGGCGCTGTGCTGCGGCTGTGCCGCCAGTCAGGGCAGCCGCGGGGACCCGGGCCTCGCCATCCCCACCCTCCACGTGCCGCCCGCAGCAGACGCCCGAGTACGGAGGCCAGGAGGACGGCGCCCTCCTGATGGCTCTTTCCTCCCCAGCATCCCGCTAGCCGCCGGCAAGTTTGACCGAGAACTGTACCTGTTAGGAATTAAGAGACGGATTTCCAGAGAGATCCAGAGACAGCAGGCGCTGAAGAGCCAGCACTCCAGCGCCATCTGTACCGTCTCTTGAGGAAATTTGCCGAAGGAGGACTGGTCACCTGCAACCCGGGAGGGTATCTGACCCAGGAACCCGGGAAGACGGAGGAGGCTGCCGTCCGGGACGCTGATGAACTGCTGCTGGGGGCTGCCCGCTCCTCTGCGAGAGCCCGACGGGAGGCCCCAGGTCCGGCGTCCGCCGCTGGGACAGAACCGCACGCCCCCACGGCGCTTCCCTCTCTCAGGGCGGCTTCCCCGCACTGCGGCCGCTGTCGGTGGGAGACCCCGGGCTGGCCGTGAGTAGCTCGCGTGCCCTGAAGCCAGCGGCAGAGCCCGCGTGCGGGCCAGGCACCCTGACCTCCTTTATGTCTGCACGTCCGGATCTGCAGCCTCCCAGCAGCCCCTCAAACCCAAACCAAGAGCTGCCCTTCCTTGTCTGAGCGCCAGGCACGCCGCCGGGGGTCCGGTGACCCTGGGCCTCTGTTCCCACGGCACGCGCTAGGACCGAGCTGAGGCTGGGATGAGGACGGCCGGCCGGCGGTTCAGGTCCACGAGACCACCTCCTTCTCCTCTCCCGGTCCATTTGGGTCCATTTGCTTAGGTAACGTTAGCTATGAGCGAGCGGCATTAACGTTAAGTGGTGCGTTTCCTGGGTCTGAGAAGCCGCTGGAAGGTTGGAATGTCACACCTTACCAGCCTAGGCCGGCCCCCACCAGCCTGGATGTCTTGTTTTCTTAAAGGGTTTAGAGTCCGATATTGCTTTGTGTCTTAATCCATCTCGTAAAAAAAAAAAACTTACTTAGGCTTTGAATGTGGGAAATTCTAGGGGCATTCAATCTAGTCTTTATTTATTTTTCCATATTTATCTTTTTAAATAAATGCATCTATTGAATCTTAAGCTCTTCCTGGCCAAAGATTGAGTCCTAGAAAGCAGCAGTCTGTTGCAGTGCTCTTGTAAGACGCTGTCACGTTCCGAAGCAAGAAGCTCGGTCTCTCCTGGCCCCTGTGCTGTGCTCCTGTGCCCCCGCCCACTGCCCCCAGGTAAGTGTCTTCTGAGAAAGGGCTTTTAGGGAATAGTGAGCACTTCAGACTTGAGTGAATCGTGATCAATGATGTAAAGCCAACTCCCACGAATACCGACATCAAACTTTTATTCGCCTCCGCTTCCAAAATATGGAGTGTAAATTCTAAAGCAATACACACGCAATCTTTTGATACAAACGGGAGAAATTCCATTAATGAGAAGGCACAGCTAATCCCATCTGATTTCAAGAACCTCTTCAGGTTGTATGTATAAAATTTTGCTCAAAGAATATGCCATTGAGCTTTGAATCAATTAACAGAAAATCTCTTTGTTACAAGGGTTTTTGTGGTAACGGGGCTCGAAATGAGTAGGGTTTATGGATTCTTTCCAGGCATTTTCTCTGACCCAAATCATGGAGAAGAGAGAGTTAACGCGACACTGGCGTGTATTAGTTTGGCTTGACATTGGGCTTCGTGTCCTTGAGGGGGGGTCACTGCGTCCACCTCATGGGTCCGAAGTGAAGCAGTTTACTTACCGTGAGCCGTTACAGACTTCAGACGAATGGGCTTTCACTTGGACGTTTAGGTTGAAATTCAAATTAACACAAATGAAATCGACCAGGGTGTGGAAAATAAGCCTCGTAAGGAATAGCGAAATCCGACCGAGCGTGAGGGTGGTTTTTAAAATCTGTCTCTCGTTCTCTCCAACGCGCTGAGTCCTGCCACGGGCCACAGGCCAGCCAGTCCCCAAGGGCCAGACTCGGCGTGGGCGCCAACGAAGGCACGCACGGGGCTCTGGGAACAGCAGGGACAGCGCATAGGGTGGGCGGGGTTGAAAGGGTGGAGGGAAGGCCCCCAAGTGAACGGGGCGACGGGGGGTAAAGGGGGAGGAGAGAGGGAGGGGTGGGTGTCCAGGAGATAGAAAGCCCGGGTGAGCGCTGGGCCCGGCTGGGAGCAGCTCCCGGGACGCCTCGCGCTCCCGCGCTCCCTCCCAGCCAGCCCGGTCACCACAGGACGTCCCTAACAACTGGAATTCACGCCTTTGGCCCGCTTGCCATGAGCCTGGGGCTCCCACCCAGCGGACTGGAGCGGAGCAGGCGAAGGACAGCAGGGGCCCAGACACCTCCCACCTGGGCCAGGGTAGGTGTGCAGTAAAGGGATGGAAATAAAGGGACAAGAGGCCCCAGCAACATGAACGGACGTGACAGAAGTGACGCCGAAACGTTTATTTGATGGCCTCAGATCGCCCCTCCCTCTCCCAGCTGCACAGCAGGGGCTGCACTTAGCGTTTCAAACAATACGGCCTGGAGACGACTCTCCTCCACAGAGCTTTGTGGCCCGGCTCTGTGCAGCCCGCTGGCGGCCAGGAAGCCGCCCTCTGAACCACGGCAGCGTCAGAAGGACCCACGGCAGCCAGTGCAGGTGCCCAGCCCTGCAGGGCCCCGCGTGCGGCCTCAGTCCTCCCACCTTTCAAGCCCGCCTCCCCCTCCCCAAGCTCCCCACCTCTGAAATCAGAGCCTTACTACTGAGGGCAAGAGGCCACCCCTCACTGGTCAAGCTGGACGGCGCATCGCCCCGGGACCCTCAAGGTGCTGGCATGGGTGGCCCTGGCCTCCCAGATGCAGGCGGGCTGATGGGCCCGGGGGCCTCAGAGGAGAAGTCAGGCCTCGCCCGCCCAACGACCACCGGCCTCGGAGAACCGCGCAGTCCCCCACCTGCCGAAACCCCTGGGGAAGCAGGAAGACTAGCCCGGCTCGACGCCAGCCGGCTGCCCCAGCCTCCCTGCGCTTCCCGTTTCCAGCTGCAGTGGTGGAGAGCAATCTTTATTCCACTGATTGGCACGTCCAATTCTGAAGGAATTCACATTTAGGAAAAGTCCCACAGTCTGCACCGTCTGTGAACGTCTGCCCTAAAGTCACCCCAAAGAAACGCGTGTGGACGGTGCTGCTGCGGCGCCTCTACCGGAAGAGCCGGTACATCCTGGGCAGGCGCCCGTCCTTATTCGCCAGTGCCGCCTGGACGTGCTCGTATGCCGGCAGATCGCTCAGGTCCCCCAGGGCGGCCACTGCGGGCTTCCTGCGGAGCATTGCAGAAGCAACTCTCTTGATGTCCTCTGGCTTCACATCGCCTGGCACGGGGAAGAGAGGTGTCAGGTGAACACCCGACCCCGCGTGGACCCCACTCCTCTCCATGCCATGGCTGCGGTCCTGAACAGAGGGGCCCCCAACCTGCCACCGCCTCCCCACCTGCGGAGGAGGAATGCTGAGGACCCCAGAGGGTCCAAGCGCAGCCACGTGTGGACCGCACGGTGAGCTTCTTAGTAAATGAGCAAGTGTTAATTTCAACTGCATTAGGACATGCCCATCCCAACAGGAGTTAATGTAATTAATTAAAAAAGAAAAAAACCCATCAGCTACGAGTTACCTACATGGCGAGTCTGCAAGGAGGGGAAAACCAAAGCCTCAGCACCGCGTGGACGAAGGGTAAGGTCAGAACGAGGGGGGCTGAGGGGCTGCACACGTGGCCCAGCCTTGGAGGAGGGAACCACACCCCTGAGAACTTATTTTCTACAGAAGACGAGGCCTCAGGGAGATCAGGTACTGTCATACTCTAGGGGCTGAGGGGCTGCACGTGGGCGGGGCAAGCACTGTCCTCAGCAGGACTCCAAACCCAGCAGACGCCCGGGGACCATGTCAGCTTCACCCTGGGCGACTCGGCCCCGCAGAGCAGTAGGCAGAGCCCTTCTGGGGTTGCGGACCCTTTGGGAATCTGACAAAGCTAAGATTAACCTGTCCCCCAAAGAGTCACAAACAAGTACAGCTTGGCATCCTGAACTGGAGGCTCAGGGCCTCCTGAAGGCCACTCACAGGAGGCCACGGACACCTGCCACAAGCCCCCGGGGCAGCGCTGCTGGAGCTGGTGTCTCTCCACGCACAGCACGGCACCGGGCCACGCACTTTCCACCCACTTTCCCATTGAATATGCGTTGAAACCTGTAGGGGTCGTGAGAGGCCCTTTCATTAGGGGGCCAAAAGCTGGAGTCACACGGGTAAGGCGCTCAGCCGGCGCTGGCAGGGCCGGGAAGCAGACCTGGGAGAGGACAAGGCTTGGGGTGCGGTCCTGCGGGGCCACCCCGCCCTGGGCCCGGGACTCACGGATGAGCGCGCACAGCTCGTGGGGCAGCTTCCTGGAGCGGGTGGCCAGCACCTGCCTCCCCACGTCCTCGAAGATGACGGGCCTGGCCTCCAGGTTCATCATGAGCATGGACATGAGCTGCGTCTTGGCCCGCTCCAGCTCCACCTGCGGGGTCACATGGCTCAGTCCCTGGGCTCACGCCCGTCTCCCAGCCAATCGCGAACGGCCCGGCCAGCAGAGGGGCTGACGGACGTGTCCTGGCGAAGGGTCTTCCGCTTACCCGGGGCTAAATAACGGAACATGGCCCCCTGTGCCTGGGCTCGTGGCCCAAGTCACCAGCAGATCCCGCCATGTTTCTGCCTCTGTGCTTTCTGGATCACGGCTGGAACTACACTAATAGGGCCTTTACCACATTCGAAATAAGGGAGAAGTATGTGCTTCCCTGGAGTTCTTGGGTTTACACTTTGCCATGCAGCAGGGAAGAACACCAAACACCCAAACTGCAGGACCCCAAAGCTGGCCACACATTGAAATCACAAGGAAAACAAACTCAACACCGGCTCTGGGGCTCCCCGCAAATCCTGGAGCAGGGTCTCGTCAGGTACGTTCACCGCGCTCCCTGGGAAATCCGCAGGAGCCAGCTCAAACTACCAGCTCTGTATCTGGGGCCAAGTTTAAGACTGCAGCTCCAGCGAGTTCCGTTCCTGAAGCCCAGCCTGGAGCGCAAGGGCAGAGACGGGGGCGCTGGTGAGAGGTGCAGGCCGCCCACCGGGGAGCTCTCAGGCCTGGAGAACAGGTGCTGGAAAACATCTCAGCTGCCTAGAGTCTGTGTGTCTTAAGTAAAGTAACTCCTGATTTAACACACGTCTTGATCACTTCTGCAAGTTCAGGCAAATAATTTTTATCTCAAGTTGCCTTCACGTTAGAGAAAAACACTTTTTCTAGCCGGACGCTAATGGAACCACCACGTGTAAATTTTTAAACACGTTTTTATTTTTAAAATAACGCTTCTTTTTCTGATTAAAAGGAGTATGTGGTTACTGCAGAACACATGGAACGTACAGAAGAGAAGCCCTGAGGTGAAGCACACCCGCTGACCCCGAGCAGGCTCACACGCTGTGCTTCTCTGCTGCTGTGTGCGTGTATGTGCCTGTGCGCGTGCGTGTGCACACACGTGTCTGGGCACGCCTCCACGTGTAGTGTGTATATAGAATCTGCTTATCGGTGCCAGTTCTGATCCAGGAAAAAAAGCAAGACTTCTAAACACGCGTGGTATAATAAAAAGTAAATGAAAAAAATGAAGGAACAAAATCTCAGGTCAAAACATAAACCAGAGCCAGGAAAGAGCTAGAAAAATGCCCTGCGTGGCCCGCTCGTTCTGCTCAACGCTGCTCCAATGTACCCTTTTACAGAAGGACACAGGGCAGGCACAGGAGGCACAGGCTCGGTCAGAGAAAGCAGACCTGGTGCTGGGGGGGTTCTCACATCAAGACCAGGGAGGACGGGCTCCCACGGGGACAGGTCTGGGTCACCCCGGGGCTGTGCTGTCCTGGCTGGGATGCTGGTGGTGTGGGCACAGAGCAGGGGCCCTCTGCCGGCCACCCCTACACCATGTTCTCTACCCATCGAACACAAGGATGTTGGAAATGGCTCCGAGCCCTACTTACCACATCCACAGTTCCAGCCATTAAAACAAACTCTCTCGTGATGATTTCCACCATTTCTCTAACCTGTAAGAGAGCATGGAGCGGGAGAGCATGATCTCAGCCCAGCAGCCTTCGTCCCCCGGTTCCCACAGTGAAGGAGGCCCGGCCCTCACCTGTCTGGGGTCGGCGCTGGCGTGAATGCACAGGAGGCCCGTGTCCTCGTAGCTGTGGTGGTAGGAGGTCGCGTTGTACATCCAGTGGTGCCTGTGAGGGACGTGGGGAGAGGGACGCCAGGAAGGTGTCAAGGCCCCAGAGCATGCTCGGCTGGACCGGCGGCCCCGACGCAGCGGGCGAGGGCACCCAACCCACCTGTTGAGCACGTTGAGGTAGAGCCTGGTGAACATGCCCTTGCCGGGCCCGCCGGCCGAGAAGGAGCCGCCACCGCCCATCATCATGTTCAGCACCGCGAAAGGGAGGAAGTCCCCCTCCTGCGGCAGATGGATGGCAGAGCTCAGCCTGGGCTGAGCCCGCGCAGGTGTGAGGCCTGCTCCAGGACGCCCTGCCTGACCGCCCAGGACTCACCAAGAAGGAACAGCTCTCCAGGCCAATCATGATGTGCGTGAGCTCAGGGAATGGGGTGGGGCCCAGGCTGACACTGGACATGTCCCTTTCCAGCTGGAACCAAGAAGAATGCACTCAGTGAAAGACGCGTGAACTCAGTGAAAGACCACCCGGCCTCGCACGCTTCTCAGGTCAGGTGGTATATAAACGGGTCTACAGAAACCGTACACCAGTATCAGGAAACCCCTCGAGAGGCGCGAGCCAGCCGAGCCTCCAGTCCAGGTGGAACTCGGCTCTAACAGGAACACGGGCTAAGGTGAAGCCTGGTTAAGGTGAAGCCTGGTTAAGGCGACCCTAACACCTTCAGCATAAACACAAGGTCGATCACACTGAAAAAAGAAGTCAAAGAAAGCGTACACAACCCGAGATCATGGCTCACCTTGACGATACCCCCAGTGTACTGTGCCACCGATCCGTCCACGTGCACGGCCGCCCCACTGCCCCAGGCAGGGCGGGTGCCCAGCAGGTACTTCCGGGCGCATTCCACCAGCTGCTCGTGCCCCACCCCCACCCCGGCCAGCACCATGCGGTCCGGGGTGTAGTAGTTTCTCAGGTAGGAGTGAAGCACCGATCGATCGATCTTTGCTATGTTCTCCGTAGGGCAGAAACGGTGGAGGCCAACTGTGTTCTCCCTGTAGGCGGCCTTGATAAAGGAAGCAAGAGACGCACGAGTGACAAGGAGAACACAGCCAGGCCTCCCCAGGCAGGCCGGGGCTGCAGCGACCCCCGGCCAGGTGGGAAAAGCCCGGGCCTCCCCAGGCAGGCCGGGACGGCGGCGCCCCACGGCCAGGTGGGAAAAGCCCGGGCCTCCCCAGGCAGGCCGGGACGGCGGCGCCCCGCGGCCTGATGGGAAAAGCCCGCCAGCTGCTCGTTTCAGCTCCCGTTTGGCAGGAACAGCTCTGTGTGTTTACAGAAAGAGTAAACCTGCCTCTCCGGAATGAAAACTCGTAAGAAACGTCAAATAAAAGGCTCACTCTACAGACCTCGTTACCGTAAGGATTAGAAAGTTTAAAACTTGCATAGCTAACAAATTCAGAAATTAAAAATGTTCTGCAAGGTGGCATCAGGCAGGTGAACGACCCCCGCCGAGCCCGGGGTCAGGGGGCGAGGCCGTGGAGGTGGCCCGCGTGTCCATCGCACCTCGTGAATCATCTCGGTGAGAAGGGGCTCCGGGTCGGGCCGCATGCCGAGGTCCTCCAGCTCAAACCGGACAGCCATACGCGTCAGCTCGATTTCTTCATCTGCAGAGAACCAGAGACGAGGCTCAGCCGGAGGCCGCCCCGAGCCTGGGTCGCCGAGCCGGGCCCAGTGTCGTTCATCGGCAGGCACGGGCAGAGCCTCCTCTGCCTTCCTCTGCGGCAGAGCTGGGGGGCACTTGTACGAGCGACGGGGAGAGTGCCCTGCAGGCCGGGACAAACTGTATGAACTGGGCCTCCTCCCCTCGGCCCAGAAGCAGCCACCTGGCCCCGCTCCGAGCCGTGGCTTCCTCCCCATACGAGGCACTGAGGTCCAGACACAGAGGCACAGACCAATGGCGGGGGTGTGTTTTATCAGGTAACTGGAACCTGGGAACCCCAAGGCCAGGCTGCTGTGAAACAGCGCAGCTAGCCTGGCCGGTGTCAGCTCCCAGGAGGGAGCCTGAAGCCCTGCCGTTCGCAAGGCTGAGGAAGGGAATGGGGGCAGAGACACAGACACTTCTGGTAGCACGTCAGTCAGGGTGTTTAAACACCGTCTGAGATGCTTTTCTGAAATGAAAGAACCATTTCGCTACAAACGTCAAAGGGCACAGAGAGGAAGTGTCGAAGTATTCGGTATCAAGGACGTTTCTAATCGTGAGCGCTGTTTCCAGTGACCCCCTGCTGACTGTCACTGGTGGGTGGGCCCAAGGCTCCATGACACAGCGCCCCTCCCCGGGCAGTGAGTCAACACACCTCCCAGCACTGCCCCCCACCCCAGGACCCCTCAAGCAGGCCGAACGCACACCTGTTAGCCTGGGGTGCAGGACCACGTCTGCCAGCAAGCCAACTACCGTGTCCAGGCCTTTGGAATCAGCAGACACAGCATACATGGTGGTGTCTCTGGAAAAACCAACAAGACCAACACTGGGGGCACTAAGGTCACGACAGGTGTATGCTGGGGCGGCAGGGGAGGCGGCTACATCTTTCTGCGTCGAGGGTCAGCACACACCTGGGGCTATTTCCCCTTTCCCATCTTACAGTGTAAACTCTTAGCAGGCAGGAACCACAGCTGTGCACAGGCTAATTGCTGGAGTGGAAGACACTGTCCAGCCCAACTGGAGAGGCAGCTGAGCGGTTTTCACCAGCACAAGCCCCCTCTGAGGCTAGTCGTGTCATCCTGCGCTGAGTGTCCGCTAGGCGAACTGTCCACACGGGCGCATGCCTGGCCTTAGACGGCTGGGGGACAGAGACTGATTGTAACAGTAGCTCACAGCACGTGGCACTGTGACCAGACAGGCGCACTGAGGCCGGGGAGGCGCAAACGTGATAACCACAGAGCCACGAGGGCGGCACGGTCAGGCCAGAGACCACGCAAAGCGGGCCCAGCTGCCACGGGGAGAGGAGCGAGCCCTGGAGGGGAGACGTGGCCATCAGGGCCTCTGCAGGGAAGTGGCCATTCTTAGTGGGGAAGTGCTGTAGGACCACGTGGGAGAGCGGCAGGAACGAAAGTCTGAGCTGAGAATTAGCTGGCTGCACTGGGGCAGAACACAGGCCTGCCTGACCAGAGAAAGGGCTCCCTGGGGAGACGGAGGATGAGATTTTTCACAAGAACACAGCCAACCAGTCTGGCTTTCATTCACGGGCAGCCAGGAGCCACAAGTTTCTGAACAGACCTTTTTTTGAATACGTGAACATGCTGCCTCCATGTCAGCTCTAATTCTTGGCATTTAACCTATGTTTTCTCTCTAATTTTTTTAGCATTCAGATCGAAATAACCAACCACTTAAAAAAAGTATGATCTAGGGCTTCCCTGGTGGCGCAGTGGTTGGGAGTCCGCCTGCCGATGCAGGGGACACAGGTTCATGCCTCGGTCTGGGAAGATCCCACATGCCGTGGAGCGGCTGGCCCCGTGAGCCGTGGCCGCTGAGCCTGCGCGTCTGGAGCCTGTGCTCCACAATGGGAGAGGCCACAACAGTGAGAGGCCCGCATACCACAAAAAAAAAGTATGATCTAGGACTTCCCTGGCGGTCCAGTGGTTAGGACTCTGTGCTTCCACTGCAGGGGCCCAGGTTCGATCCCTGGTCGAGGAACTAAGATCCTGCATGCCACCCGGCGTGGACCAAAAAAAAAAAAAAAAAAAAAAAAGGTGTGATCTCTGTCTGCTCATCTCACATTGCCCTGAGCAGAGCTTTCCAAAACACGCCCCACAGTGGGCAGACAGACACCACCTGCCTTTGTCCACAGCACCCCCACCCCATCTGTGCCCCAGCTGCCTACTGAACCTTCCCCACCCCAAACCGACCACTGCCTCTTCCAGGCTGAGCCTCTGCACCTGCTGTCCCCTCGGTCTGAGCCACGGCCGTCGGTTATTCCACCTGGCAGGTGCCTTCAAGCAGCAGCCCTGATGCTGAGTTGCCTACCGTTCCCTTCCTGACCTCCCCCACAGTCCCACCACCCTCGGCCCCTGGCTCCTGCGTCTACCACCCGTGGTGCAGCCCTTTGCCCCATCTGTGAGCATCCTGGGGACAGGCCTGCTCTGCATCCCCAGTGCGCAGCCAGCAGCCTGGCTCGAATGGCAGGGGAGGCTTGGTCCTCGGAGCGCATGCCTCTGTGTAAGTGTTGCCACCCATCCAACCCTTCACCCGAGTCTCTGCCTGGACCAGGGCTCACTTCTCACCATTCACCTCCATGGCCTCGCCAATGGGAGGGGCTCAGGGGGACTCTGACCAAGGATGAGGGCAGTCCACATGATAAAAGATGAGTCTGTACATGAAAGCTGGCGTACCTTGATGTCTGGCAGTCACAAATACCCCCGTGCTTCTCCAAGGTAAGCAAAATTTCATCTTTGCTGTCAAATCGATCAGTAGACTAGGAAAAATGAATAAGAGAACCTATGTAAGCCATGCAGAACAACCTCCAAGATACAGTTTTTAAGAAAATAATTTACTTTTGCTTTCAGAACACTTAACTTAGAAACCTTAATTAGCATCGACTTGGCAACTTAAGCATTTATTAAAATATCCACTTTAGAAAAGCAAACCTTGACAGATTCTTCCCAAGTATAGCCTCAAAAATCACAAATTGGACACTGACCGAAAATGCCAACTTTTCCAAAAAGTGAGCAATTCCACTGAGATATTTTGCTTCATATCTTGATCCAGAGTTAATAAGAACTGGCAATAAAAATAAAGTTGACAGGTTAAGTCAGATATTCAAAAGAGAAAATTTAATCAAGACAAACCTTTTAAAATTGTGAATATGACCGAAACAGCCAGATTTAAACACATGAGGACGACAAGTACGTACGTTACCTCGATTCCGAAGGTTTTCACAGCTACATACGTACGTCAGTATTTATAGAATTACGTACTTTATATCTGTGGTAGAAAACTTTTAGGACGACAGAAAGGCAGAAAGAAGGAAACAAAACCCACCACCAGGAGAGCCACCGTTCATACTCTGCTTACTAAATTTTCAGATTCTACGCCATGCTTTTTCACTCAGGACACAATTCATGAACGATGCCCTAAGTACAACTAACAGTCAACTGAAGTGTGTGCATGTTACAACAAACGGGGCCGCCCGCGACGCTACCGACAGCACTTACTTCCTACTGTACAAAACTGTCCAAACTTATTTTGGGACGCCACACGAAGCCCATTCTCCAGTGTGGTGACTCTGGTTTCAAACTTTTCTTGTCCATCAACTGTGGCAAAAACAGGCTTGGGTACTCCGGGCAAGGGGGAAGAGAGGGGGACGCTGGGATAGGCACCGCCACTACTGAACTGCCTGTACGCAGGGGCTCCAAACCTGAAACACAGAAATCGGCCCAGGTATAATACAACTGAGATGGTGGGACCTGTGGTGACCACCTAGGTGCAGTTACTTGTGTTCTGTGTGCATTTAAAAAATCAGCATCTCCTTATCTAGAGGACTGACTTCTACACGTCTCCAGAGACAACACAGAGGAGTGACCGAGAACACCACTGAGGTGTTTCCCAGGGACATGCGGCAAGTTGGTTCAGGCCTTGAGGCCTCAAATGCCGCCTCCATGAAAAGAGGGTTAAGTGGGTTAAGTCTGTTTCTACACACCGAGCACTTGGCCAAGCCCTGCCCTTCAACAGCCCCCTGGAGCCCAAGCAGAAGCCACATCTCTTCACGGGGTCCCGAAGGCCTCTAACTCCCCCTCCAAACTCATCTGCCAGCCCCCCCCCCGCCCCAGGCCCGGGTCCCACTGGCCAGTTGGTCCGTTCCCTGGACACACTGGGCCCATCATCCCCTCGCTGCTGTTCTCACGGTTCCCGGCCTGACCCGCCTTCCCCTGCACTGTTCACAGGGCTGACCCTTCTCTCAGTCCCCGTCTCTTGTCTCAGATGTCACCTCCTCGTAAGCTGCTCCTCCTCGTTCCACCTGAAGTTAGTCTCTCCTGTTTCTTACCGCCGAAGGCGGCTTACTCCCTTTAAAGCTGACACTTTGGGCATGAGACTGCCTGGACCCAGTGCCTGGTTTCTGTCCCCATCGCACCCAGGATCTCACAACGAGGGATCAATACCCATCTGTCGCCTGAATGAAAGCGCCAGTGCGGGAAAAGGCCAGACATCCAGAGGAGAGAGGACAGAGCACAGCAGTCAAGGACATGGCTCTGGCGACCACAGAACCCAGGCTTGCCGGCTCGGCCTCACAAGGGGGCACGCGGCCGGAAGGGGCCGGGGCGGAGATGACACGTGACTTCGGACGAGCACCCCCCGACCGCCCGGGAGGAGAGGGCGGGAGAGAGGCGGATGGGGCTCGGGACCGGAGCCCGGGGCGCCATGGGGGTAAGTGCCCCCGTCGCCTCGGGGACCGGACGGGGGTCCCGCACTCCCAGCCCGCTTGCCGGGCGCCGCCCCTCGGCGTGGGGGAGCCAAAGGCGGAGCGTCCAGAAGGGCGCGGGCCGCCCCAGCCCCCGGCCGATCCCCGGCCGGCCCTCGGCTCACCTCAGCCGCGAGCGGCCCCACGAGCCCGAGCCTCGCAACAGCCGCGTCGCCGCCAGCACCATAGCCGCCATCTTGAGTCACCGCCCACCGACTCTGTCGTCACTTCCTGTTCCGCCTCCGGCCCCCCGCCCCCCCGGCGCCGGCCCGAGGCGTTCGGGCTTGCGTTTCCGGTGCGCGGAGCAGAAGCAGCGGCCGGAGGCTCGGAGCAGCGGCCGAGGGGCGGGCGACTGGGGCGGTCGACTTGGGCCGCGGCCTGGGCGGAGTCGGAGCCATGGAGCCGCCGCTGCCGGGCTAGGGAGGGCTGGCGCCGCGGGGCCCGCGGCGATGGCGGGCTACGCGCGTCGCCCCGGCGTCGCCCCGCTGTCCCGGGCCCGGAGCCTCGTCATTCCGGACGGTGAGCGGGCGTGGGGCGGGCGGTGGTCCGCGGCCCGGCGTCCGCGCTGAGGCCCAGGTGAGGCGGGCGCGCGGTGAAGTCGCTCTTGTTGTTATTACAGCTCCCGCGTTCTATGAGCGCCGGTCTTGTCTCCCCCAGCTAGACTGTGAGCGCCCCCAAGCCAGGGACCTGGAGTCCCACTTCTTCGGCATTCGGCCGACGTTTATGTGCTATGTGCCCAGTCCGGTGCTAGCTTCCGTGGGAGACACAGGTGAGAGACGAGCCTCAGGGACTCCCGGTGCCGGCACTACCTGTAGGTCCCGCGCGATAGCGCAACTCACCCCCGGCCCAACGGTGACCACTAGCCCCACCGTGCGCCGGGCGCGGGGAGTAGGAAACGTAAGTGGATAGGAGTCCCGTCCCCTGGAGCTCACAGTCTCCTCTTGGAGAACCCCCTGCCCCCCCAGCCAGACAGTTCCAGTACACCGTGGCAAATGCCGGCATAGAGGTAGGCCCAGTGGCAACACAGGAAACCACCTTGCTCTCTCAGGTGGGAGGATGAGGGAACCTTCACCCAGTAGGCCAGGCTGGGAAACCAGGTGTAGCCATCCTCTGGTCGCTGCAGCTGGGCAGAGGCCATCTTTAGTTCATCCTAATTCTCCCCAAGCGGCTACACTGCCTGCCTGGGGTCCAGGGTGTTCAGGGAGCGTTTGGTGGTTCTGTCAGGGTCTGAGAGCCCATGACAAGCCACGAGGGCATTCAGGAGGCACCATAAGACGGAGGACGTGCGCCTGCCCCGCGGGGCATCAGACCTACGGGAGCTTTTTCAGAGTCACAGCTGCCAGGGCCCATGGATGTCAGACCATCTCCAGGGGCAGGAGCCCGGGGGCTTGTGCTTTGAAAGTTGCCCAGGCCGTAAGAGCCACTGCAGTAGAGACCGCATGTCAAAACAAGTTGTGGTCATAAAGGCCTCCCGTGATCACGGTGGGGTGATGATGTCTCTGCAGATTTGGGCTATGGAAAGGGGAAAGGCACTATGCACGGTCCATCAGGAGCCCAGAACACACACTTTGGAGGTACAGTAGTTCAGTAACCCTTTCTTTTTCTCTCCGTCCATGCCTCTATGTGGCAGGCACGTGCCCAGCAGCAGGGCTGGCAGTCTGACAGCATATAACCCGAAAGAGCAGGTGGGGGTGGAGCCCCACAGTCGATCTTGACCCGCGGGTGGAGGGAAAGTGGGCACAGGGGCAGGAGAACCTGGGCATGAGGGATGGCAGGGGGTGGGAAGTCACACCTGAGGGGTCTGAGGAGACAGTGGGGCCAGGGTTACAGGAGCCAACTTCATACAGGGTTGACACCTGGGCTTGGATCACTGGTGGGCCAAAAGGGCCGCAGGGTGGCTGGTTGGGTACCGGCAGAGTGGGAAAGAGAAGGGAGAGCTGGAGAGTGAGTGGGGAAAAGGCTGGAGGTGGAGCAGTGGTTCCTGACGTGGCTGCACGTCCGCTCTGCCAGCCTCCAGCGTAGGCTGCAGCCCAAGCCCTTTGCATGGGAGTGGAGGCGCGTGGCAGCCTTAGATGTCCCCAGGTGGACCCCGTGGGCAGCAAGGTGCGGGGACTGAGGAGCTGGGACGAGAAGGAGAATTTAGAATGCCCGAGTTGGTCTGTTTTATCAGCCAGCTTTCTCGTTTCCCAGTGTCGCTGAGGTCTGGTGGAAGGATGAGGGCAGTGTTCCCCATCTTAGATGGGGTCGTGTTCAGGAAAGAGCAACGAATAGGGACGTTCCCTTTAAGGACCTTCAGAAGACCTTTCACGTTTGTGACGTCTGTTATCATCTCAGGTGAGAAACTTGGAGATCTTGAAGAGGCAAATCCATTCTCCTTTAAAGAGTTTCTGAAAAGCAAGAACCTTGGCCTGTCGAAAGAGGAAACTGACAGCAGAATTTATTCAAAGGTAAACCTAAGGCGTTGTTTGCAGCGGCCTTAGACAGAAAACCCTTCCGGAGGCCGTCTCTCTTCTGACGTGCAGTGTTGCTTCCCAGGAGGCTGGCCGAGGGCTGTGGGGCAAAGCGGGGCAGCTGCTGCTCCCGGTGGAGAAGCCGTGTGGCACTCAGAGCCGTTTGGGTCCTTCCTGCCCCCCACATTCTCGGCAGCCAAGATGGGCCCTTCTTCTTGTTCCAACCTCAGACGTCTAGGAAGAAGGGCCTGCGACGGCTCCGGAGCCTGAGCGTCGCCTCCCTGTCTTCTTCAGGAAGCCACGAGGCACTCGCTGGGACTCGGCCGCAGCTCCCCCACCTCCCAGGCCATGGGGTATGGCCTGGAGCATCAGCAGCCGTTTTTCGAAGACCCGACGGGGGCTGGCGACCTCCTGGACGAGGACGAGGACGAAGGGTGGGACGGGGCCTACCTGCCGTCTGCCGTAGAGCAGACCCACTCCTCCAGGGTTGCCGCCAGCACGTCGCCCTGCAGCACCTATGTCTCCTTTTTCTCCAACCCGTCGGAGCTGGTGGGGCCTGAGTCTCTGCCTCCGTGCATGCTGAGCGACTCCGACTCCCGCGTCTCCCCAGCCGGGAGCCCCAGCACCGACTTCACAGTCCACGGAGAGTCTCTGGGGGACAGGCACCTTCGGACGCTGCAGATAAGCTACGAAGCAGTAAGTGAGGGGGCTGTGCGTCGACACCCTGGTCACGGCTCGTGTCTAAGCAGCATTCTTGGAGGAAACCTGGAGCCCCCGGTGTCCCTGATGGCCGGGGCTGGGCTCTAAGGACAAGACAGCCTGTGGTCTGTCTGACCGGCGTGAGCGTAACCGCCAAAGTCCTGCGGAGGGCTGTGAGGGGGCGTGAACTGGAGCAGAAGGAGATCCTCAACGCGCTGCCCTCAGAAAAGGGTCCACCCCAGCTGGTGGCTCGGGGACAGCTTGCCCGGTGTCCTGAGGGCATTTGAAAACTTATAGTCACCTAAGGGTTATAAGAGCTCAGTAAGACTGGGGCCTGTGACTGTAGCAGGCCTTTCAAAGCAGAAAACCTCGTTCTTGGTTTTCTCTGTATGTGGACCGTAGAGTGGCTCTTGCAGTGTTTCTGTTTATCAAGAAGTTGCAGAGCCAGGTAGCAGAAGTACACATCCCTTTGCAGTGAGACACCGAGCTTTTAATGAGGATTTTCTTTTTCTGCAGCTGAAAGATGAAAATTCTAAGCTAAGAAGAAAGCTGACCGAGCTTCAGAGCTTCTCTGAAACGCAAACAGAAATGTACGTAAGTTTTGAGTTAGGCTTGCAATTCAAATTATCTTCTGACCCTCAAAGAAACCAATGCGAAAACGATAATGAAGTATCAGAATTGGACTGTGCCTGGGTTTTTATTGTTTGTTTTTTTGTTTTGTTTTTTAAAATTTGTTTATTTAACTTATTTTTGGCCGCGTTGGGTCTTCGTTGCTGCGCGCGGGCTTTCTCTAGTTGCGGCGAGCGGGGGCTGCTCTTCGTTGCGGTGCGCGGGCTTCTCGTTGCGGTGGCGGCTCTTGTTGCCGAGCACGGGCTCTAGGCGCGCGGGCTTCAGTAGTTGTGTGAGAGTGGGTTTTATTGCATTAAATCCTCAGCATCAGATACGTTTCTTATGTTTTGTGTAAAAGTGTGTTTGAAACAGAGCAAAATCAACCCCACTTGACAATGGAGCAGCAGAGCTGTCAGACGGCCCCAGGGCGCCCCTGACCGCCAGCCAACTGGCATCCAGCTCTGAGGTGGTTGCCTCACAGCTGTTCCTCCCAAGGTGCATTCTGAAACCTTGTGGTTTTTATTTGATCAAATCCAATTAAAACTGCTTATAGTCTGACATTCTTAGAATTAGTCAAGGGAGTTACTAGTCACCTGGGCTTTTTCCTTAACAAGGGTGAGGACGCTCGAGCGGAAGTTAGAAGCGAAAATGATCAAGGAGGAGAGTGACTACCATGACCTGGAGTCGGTGGTGCAGCAGGTGGAGCAGAATCTGGAGCGCATGACCGTGAGCAGACAGGCGCCTGGCTCACAGTGGGGGCGGGGCCAGCCTGGCTGGACACGGTCAGGTGTCTGCTGTGTCACTCCCCACAGGGCACTGAGTCCTGCCCCGGGGGCACATGGGTCTGGGTGGGCCCAGGCAGGCCGGCAGTGAGCAGGGCCCCTCACAGTGGGCTGCCCAGCCGGGGCCGCCAGGTGAGGGGGAGGGACGGGGAGGGAGAGGGACGGGGAGGGGGAGGGGCGGGGAGGGAGGGGATGCGCCCTGTGTCCATTTTACCGTGTCAGTGATGCCTCTTATTTTTTTTCTCTTTTTGTGGGGGGAATAACAGAAACGGGCAGTAAAGGCCGAAAATCACGTCCTAAAACTGAAACAGGAAATCAGCTTGCTCCAGGTAACTAGAGAGAGGGGCTTAAACGGTTCACGTATTCGTGAATTCCCAAAAGGGCACCAAAGAGTCTCTGCTGGGGTTTCCTCCCCTCGCCCTCCCGCTCCCCCGCAGATGAAGCACCCAGATCAGGACAGCGTGAGCTTTCGTGCCGGGCCTCCTGGTTGTGCCCAACAGGAGTGTCGAGGGCATCACTATAGAGCAGGGGGTGGCACGTGCACACCAGACGACAGGCGAGGTACCAGGGACGGCATTAGGCCCGTGTCCTTTAGGAGGCCTGCTACCCCCCAGTTAGAAAAGGGCATCATCCCCTTGTCGCCTCTACCTAGGGTGCCTTGTCTGGTTTCAGTCAGATGGCCTTTTAGCTGCTCTCCTGTTTAGCCAGGAAAAAGCTCTAACGCTGCCACGCCCGCCCCCCTCCCCCCCACCCCGGGCCCAGGCGCAGGTCTCTAACTTCAAGCACGAGAACGAAGCCCTGCGGTCAGGCCAGGGTGCCAGCCTGGCAGTGGTGAAGCAGAACACCGACGTGGCCCTGCAGAACCTCCGCGTCGTCATGAACAACGCGCGCGCCTCCGTCAAGTGAGTGCAGGGCCTGGAGGGGTGCTTAGCCGATGTTTCCAGCTGCAGCCTTGCGGGGTGGGGCTCAGTGATCCTGTTCACTCCGCAGTCATACGACACATCCTTGGCGAGCAGGCCCTCCACGGTCCGCGGGGGGATAACCGTTCTCACCTGGGAGGCTTGAGGGTTAACGTCAGCCAAACCTGAATCACCTACAAGACTCCAAGGTTTTGAGTGAAAAAGAATAATACTTTCCCTCTTATAAAAACACATACACTTGAAGAAGGCCCAAGACGTGCAGGGCACAGTGAGGCTCCTGGGAGGGGTCGGTTGCGTCGTCGCGATCTCTCTCCCGCGGGGCTGAGCTCAGCAGCAGCGGTGTCCGGTCAGAGCCGCTGGTAGGGAAGCCCATCGGGTGTCCAGACACAGCCGTGGGTAGAGAAGCCCGTCTCGTTTAAGTCCAGTACAAAGAGTCTCTTGAGACTGAATCTAAGATTTAAAAACTCTGCACTTTTCACTCTGGAACTTCTCTGCTTTAACGCTTCTGGGTTTTTTGGGGGGGGGGTGGGGGCGGGGAGCTGCGTTGTGTGGCTTGCGGGATCTTAGTTCCCCAACCAGGGAACCAACCTGTGCCCCCTGCAGTGGAGGCGGGGAGCCCAAACCACTGGACTGCCAGGGAGGTCCCAAAGCTTCTGTTATTGCCCTGGAGCAGTTGTAGAAACCATCTGTAACATCTGTGCTTTTATTTCAGGCAGCTGGTTTCTGGAGCTGAAACGTTGAATCTTGTTGCTGAAATCCTTAAATCTATAGACAGAATTTCTGAAATTAAAGATCAGGGGGAGGAGTCTTGAGACCCACGGAGGTGCTTCCAGCTCACAGCTCTGTTTACATCCTGAAACCATTACCCGATGGATTCCAACATGCCACCATGTCTCTGAATGTGGAGTCTTCACACACAGTAAAGATACCTATCACAAGATACTAATTTCACGGCCTGGAACAGTATCATGAGCCGCACACAGGGAGGAGCAGCCCCTGGGTGCGAGAGCCGCACCTGTGCTCCGTGTAGCCCTCCTTGGTGAGCTACGGGTGCTGATCATCTGCTGGAAGACATTTCTATAAAAGCCGGTGCTTTTTTTTAGAGTTACTAAACAAAAACAGCAATTCTGTGATGAGTGTTTTCCATTGTCATTCTAGAATATGAACTGTAAGATAAGTTCAGTTGATCGTCTTTGCTTTCGTAAGTAGAGAAAAACACTAAATGAGTCACAACGTAAGCGCTCGCCTCAAACAGGGACCTGTGCCTTACTGGCGGTGCTCTGCACCCCCTCTGGCTCACAGCCCACTCCTTCAGCTTCAGGGTGGGGGTGGGGGCTCCTGTGGTTGGTGACCTGAGCGTGGATGCCCCACGAGGTGGTTGCCATTATCTTCCCGCAGGGATCAAGGTCAGCACGGGCATTCCACGGTGGGGCACCACCTAAGTGCACTGGAAAACTGGTTTTGGCTGGAGGGTTTTGCTACTCATTCCAAGCGGCATCTTGTAGGATGACATGTAGGATTCAGGGACTTGGAGCGAGGCAGAGCCTTCCCAGGTCAGGGCGATGTCTCCCCGGGTGCCTTTCCAATCCCTTCCTGTTGGAGGGGAGGCGTAACATGCACTAGATGCCTTTTTGGCTGTTTTCCTACGGATGTTATTTTTTTAACTAAACGTCCTTTTTGCATCCTGTTCAAATTGACAGTTTTCTTATTTAATAAATTCTAAAATTCATATGCAGTGTCCTTTTTTTTCCTAATTCAGCCCGTTCTTTATGCTTGAGAATCACGCTGCTGACCGTGGCCTAATGGGTGGTTTGTGCTGATAAATGAAAAAGCCCAGGGGGTTAGGGTGGACCCACACCGGCTGCTAGGCTCGGCTGCAGGGACAGCGCGCTGCGGACACGCGCGGCACAGCTGCGTGTCTTGGGTAGGACAGGTTGGAGTCTAGCATGGGAGCATTTGAGGTCCCCTGGTTGGACTTACAAGACGTTTGAACTGCTAGGCCCTGTGATCTCAGCTACAGGTAAGAGCCTCCCAGCAGTCCCTACTGACCCCGCCCTTCATCTCACCCCTACCCACTACCTTGTGCTCCTGCCCGTTGGTGAAAAGTGGGTTCCGGAATCAGTTTTCAGAGCAGACTTCAGACAGGGTGGTCTAGTAGGAGAGCGTTAGAGTGAGCCTCTCTTCTGGGTGCGCTCGCAACAGCGCTGGGGCTGCTGGGGGGGCGGTGCCTAGGCCACAGCCCCGGGTAGAGGGCACAGCATTTATTTTACAGGGACCAGATCACCGGGCTGGAGGGCTGGGGTGGGCACAGGGGGTCTGGGTGCAGCAAGGAGGGGGGTGGACACGCAGGCTTCTGTTACACTGTTCTCTGTGCCTTTGAAGTGTTCAACAGTAAAAAAAAAAAAACTTCAGAGAACAATTCACGATGACTTCGTTGAACATGCATCTCTGCCTGTACATCTGGACCCCGTGGGCTCGGGTCCCGGACTATTACGGGGGCGCTGAGTGAGCACGGGAAGGACCGGCAACTCTGTGGGCCCCTCGCTGCAGGTCCCGCCTTGAGCACCAACCCGCGCCCCCCTCCCCACCGCCGCCACCCGTCCTGGCTCACGGGAGGGGCGCCTGCTCCTACCTCTCCCGGCATCCTCACTCGCCTTCCACGACTCGGCCACCGCCCCCGGGAAGACGCACTCACTCTGGAGGTCAGGGGCCCTCCCCGCGGGGACGCGTCGCCGGGGTGAGGCCGGTCGTCTCCGACGGGCTCGGCGCACTGGCCCCGCACGGCCCGGCCGCGACAGTCGCGAGCGCTCGGCGGGTTTTCTCCTCGGTTCCTCAACCAAAACCCTGGACACAGCTAACGGAGAAACAGCACAGACAGGCTCGGTGGCTGCGGGAGGTCCCACAGCGAGGGAGAAGACTCCGGACCCGGTGACCGGGCCCCTTGGGGCCGCAGCGAGGCGCCGGCGGACGCGGGTAGTCCCGCGGGCGGCCGCACGGAGGCAGCACTGGCCCGCCCGAGAGCCCCGTCCCGGCGTGCCCCGCGCCTCCGCCAAGGCCTTGGAGGCGGGACTTCCGGTGTGCGGCTCAGTCTAAGCGCTGCTGCTAGAAGCGAGGTTTGCGGAGGCCGGGCGCCAGCTTTGCGATCAGGTGAGGAGCGACGGGGGAGGGCCGGGGGGCGAGGGCCGGGGGGTGGCTGGTGAGGAGCGACGGGGGGCGGCGGGGTCCGCCGCGGGGCTTATCATCACCGGGGCCCAGCGGGCGCCGTCGGGGTCAGAGCGTGCGGGGCGCCCCGACGCGCGGGGACCCCTGGGCCGGGACCGCGCCGCCGTCCTGGAGGCCTCCTTCCCGCTGCCCGAGGAGGTAGTGGTCCCGCGCCCACCCGGAGCTGCTGTCGGTTCTGCAGACCGGCTGGCTTCAAGCCGATCTGGGTTATAAACACTTTGCATTTCAGCTTTGTGCTGCTGCGCGAGCTGGGGACGCTCTGGTTGGCGGCGGCCCTGTTTGTCGCAGTGGAGGCCCCCGTCGCCTGCAGCGGGGAGAGGCCTTGCACGGGCGGGAGGAGGCTGCTTCTGAGTGGTTTGGGCTCCTGGGTCTGTGCTTCTGTTCCCCTGGCGTTTCCCCTGCCGCCCACTTATTCTCCCACCTTCGACCCCTTTTTAGACTTTCCACATCCTTGTTCCTAAGAAAAGAGGTCCCTGTTTCTTCAGCAAGGGTTTGTTCAGTGTCAGCCCCGAAGGCCAGGTGCTGTGCTAGATGCTGGGGCTACAGCAGGCCCAGGGGGCTTCCTCCCAGGGCTTTGAGCCCTGCCACCTGGTCAGCGTGTATTTCAGTGCTCGCTTGCCCAATACCCTGTGTGTCCGGGTCTGTGCCGCGGCCAAGCGGCTGCACCTAGGGTCCATGGGCCTCATTCTTGTCCTCTAGTGACTTTGCCGCCACACCCTCCTTTTAACGCACTGGGTGGCCCGCTCACTCATGGCTTCGTGGCAGTTGGACTGTTTTGGTGTCCATCACTCTCCCCCACTGTGCTGGTCGCAGCCTCAGGGCGGCGGACAGGGCAAAAGCGGCAGTTCACGGGGCACAGGTGGGTGTCAGGTCGGTCCCAGGGCTCCCCGGGCCCAGCCTCTCGCCCGGTGCCTGCTTTGGTCAATCCCCTGCAGGGCTGTGCGTCTGAGGGCCGGTGGGATTTCTGCACCCCCTTGGTGTATAACATAACGTATTTTGCAGGCGGGCAGACGTCATGGATATAGATGCTGAAAGAGTCAGAATATCGCAGGAGATCAGGGAGTTGGAAAGGATTCTGGATCCCGGCTCCTCGAGTATCAACGTGGACATCTCGGAGTCAAGTCTCGACTCGCATTCTGATGCAGGTCAGTGTCTACGCTCCTAGGTCAGAGCGGCCGTGTCTGCCCTCGGGCTCCGGTCGGCCGCAGTGTGCTGTGCTGCTGGACGGTGTGTTACCACCCCTCCCTCGTCAGCCCCTGGCCCCGCTGGCTGTGTGCGAGCACCCTGCCCCGTGGTGCAGCCGGCTGTCCTGGGAAGAGGGGCCGTGTTGCCCTCCTCAGCGGTCGGAAGGTTCCAGGGCTGAGCTCGCCCCCGTGCTTGAACAGTCACCACCACTGAGACCCCATGGATCTCTTCCCTGGGCTCAGGCAGCTGCCCTCTATCCGAGGACCCTGCTGCCAGGGCTCTTGTTCTGTCCACTCCGCGTGCTTTCCTGGGCCCTGAGTGTCCCTCCCCGCAGCTCTGGCTGGAGGCCTGCCTGCAGTGGCTGAGCCGTCCAGGGCCCCGGCCTGCTCAGCCCGCTCAGGCCCAGCTGCAGCTCTGAAACCGAGCCTCTCACGGTTCCCAGCTACACCAGGGCCTTCCCTCACTTGGCATCGGGGCCTCTGTGCCTGTCCTGTCCCCTCCTCTGAGTAGCTTCACTTCCCCCAGGGCAGAGCTGTCTCCTGTGAAGCCTGCCCTGGTTGTCCCCGCCGTCGTGGTCCCTGCGCGCCCGGCGGCGCTCCGCGTTGGGCTGGCGTCGTCTCTCTCTGGCTGACCCTGCCCTAGGCCTAGTGCCCACTTCACACAGTCGATGGGCAGTGCTCGGCCACTGGGCACGGGCTGGGAGGGGCAGGTCCACGCAGCACAGGTCCCACCCTCCGGACCTCCCCGGCCTCCGCTCCTCTCTTGTCTGCCTGGGAGATGCGCCGCGTGCTGTGCTGGCCGTCGGTCTCCTCGGTGCCTGTGGCGTCCCATCACCAGCCGCCGTCTCCGTCATAGTTAACTGACACGTGTGCTTGCGCTCCTGCAGATTCGCTGCCCGACGAGGACTCGGATGCTGCTGGCCCACTGCCCTTGGTAACTTCTGGCCTGAGGTGACTGTGCCGCTGAGGCAGGCACACCACCCTGCCAGGGGGTCCGGGGAGGGGGTGTCCTGAACTCGTCTTGCTTTTTCTGCATCTTTAAGGTAACACGTGTTTGTTAGTAAAGAGGAAACACCCCGAAGTATCATCGGAAGTAAGGTTGCCCCTGGATAGACCGCTCTTAACAGCCGGGCGTTCACACCTCTTGCTTCCTCTGAGCTCCTGTTGGCTCCACTGACGTCAGGGGATGTGACTGGACACGCGGGAGGCTGAGCGGGCTGCCTGGGTCCTGCCCCGTATTCACCTCTCTGCCTCAGTTTCCCAGTCTGTGCCATGGGGGCACTCACAGCACCAGTCACTGCACACGTACCAGGTCTAGAACAGCACCTGGCAAGTAAAGCACAAAGGTGGTGCCGGTCTTTAACTGTCTTTTGCTTATGTTGTAATTTTACATTAATTTGGAAAGTTTTTACAGTTGGCTTTTTGTTATTTCCATCAAGTCAGTAGAAACAGAATTGCTTCCTGTTTTTAGTAGCTGGGTGGTCCTTCTGATGTAGATTTACGGTAGTTCCATGCTTTTGACACTTGTCGCCTCGAGATAGACATTGGGGCTGGCTCTGTTTTTAGTCTTACAACGCTGCAGCGGCCCCTGTTCCTGCTCACCGCGGCTGCCAGCGAGCCTCTTACAAAGTCCAAGTTTTGCAGAGTTTTTATTGTAGGAAGTGAAAACTGCTTATTTCGTTACACTTCGCCACCTGAAACTTATTCTTAGATAGTACTTTTTTTTTTCTTTAATTTTAATTTTTTTAATTTATTTTTGGCTGCGTTGGGTCTTTGTTGCCGTGCACGAGCTTTCTCTAGTTGTGGCGAGCGGGGGCTACTCTTCGTTGCGGTGTGCGGGCTTCTCATTGCGGTGGCTGCTCTTGTTGCAGAGTACAGGCTCTAGGTGTGCGGGCTTCAGTAGTTGTGGCACACAGGCTCAGTAGTTGTGGCTTGCACGCTCTAGAGCACAGGCTCACTAGTTGTGGCGTACAGGCTTCGTTGCTCTGTGGCATGTGGGATCTTCCCGGACCAGGGATCGAACACTCGTCCCTTGAGTTGGCAGGCAGGTTCTTATCCACTGTGCTGCCAGGGAAGCCCAGAAATTACACATAAATTGAACTGTCTTAAAACTAGGAAACGTGTATGTGTGCTGTGTGGTCCTCTGTCAGGGTGGTCTCACCAGCCCAGCGGCCAGAATGTAGCTCCACTGGGACCCGGACGGTGCGGGAGTGTTCCCTTACCTGCAGTTTTCCGCTTGTCACCAGGAAGGAGAAAGGTGGGGGGAGGCCAGCAATGATGAGGATGACCCCAGGGAGAAGGCACTCCCTGAAGACCCAGAGACCTGCCTGCAGCTGAACATGGTCTACCAGGAGGTCATCCGGGAGAAGCTGGCGGAGGTCAGCCTGCTGCTGGCCCAGAACCGGGAGCAGCAGGTAGGACGGGGTCTGGCCCCAAGAAGCCCTGCAGCCGGGCCTCCCGGGACCAGGGCTCTGGGTCCCCTCCTCTCCAAGGGGAGGCACTGCTGCCTGGCCCACAGGTGGCCCCTTGTGTCTGCCACAGGAGGAAGTCATGTGGGAACTGGTGGGGTGCAAGGGCTCCAGGGTGAAGGACAGCAAGACCCTGCCCTCGAGTCTGTATATGGGGCACTTCATGAAACCCTACTTCAAGGACAAGGTCACCGGAGTGGTGAGTGGTGCAGGCTCTGCCCTTGTCAGGGAGGGTGGGCAGGCTCTGTGGGAAGGGGCTCTCGTCCCCACGGCCTTGGTGGGCGTCGTGACTTCCCTTGGATTCTTCGGGGGAGTGTTCCCCAGCCTCCCTAAATTAAAACTGCCAGGTTCGGGGCTTCCCTGGTGGCGCAGTGGTTGAGAGTCCGCCTGCCGATGCAGGGGACATGGGTTCGTGCCCCGGTCTGGGAGGATCCCACATGCCGCAGAGCGGCTGGGCCTGTGAGCCATGGCCGCTGAGCCTGCACGTCCGGAGCCTGTGCTCCACAACGGGGGAGGCCACAACAGTGAGAGGCCCGCGTACCGCAAAAAAAAAAAAAAAAAAAAAAAACTGCCGGGTTCAGGGGTGAAAGTCCAGGTCTCCTCCCCTGGAAGGTGGCAGCTGACCTCGCTGCACAGAGAAGCCCCTGGGGCGTTTCCTGGAGATGTGACGCGTGGGCAGGAGTGTGGAGTCCTAGCAGCAGAGGTGTCCCCGTGGTTGATGGCAGTCCCGTCCCCCTCGTCAGCACTCGTGGAGTCACTGAGCTCACCGTGTGCCGCCAGGTGGCGTCCAGAGCCGTTCTTAAGGCAGCGCTCTAGGGCCAGGCGTCCGGGGCCTGGCCTCACACGCGGCCGGGCTGCTCGAGAAGCTGGGGGACGGGGTCCTGAGTCCCGGCGGGGAGCACAGTCGGGTTCCATCCACATCATAACAGGACACTCTCCGACAGGGGCCTCCTGCCAACGAAGACACGCGGGAGAGGGCCGCCCAGGGCATCAAGGCTTTCGAGGAGCTCCTGGTGACCAAGTGTGAGAGCCCAGGCCCAAACCTCAGCACCTGCCCGGCTTGGGCTCGAGGGGCCTTCACCCCGCCCTGCCTGTTCCCAGGCCTCCACACAGGCGTGGGCCGCCAGGCTCCTCGGGGCCTTGACCCCTGGGCCTGGTCACTCGAAGCCCTGCTCTTCCCGTGCCGGGTGGGGTCCTTGCGGTGACACTGTCGTGAGGGGCAGGCCCAGCCCCCCTCCCTGGGCTCGGTCTCTGGTCACTCCCGCCACGTTCCTGAGCTCACAGCCCCGGGGGGCCCTGCCCGGGGGTGGGGTTGGGGGGTGCACGCTGGGGAGAGTCCCGGGGCGCCCGCCAGCACCTTCGCTTACTCTCCGCGGGCCTGCACGGGGCACAAGGGTCGCTGAGGGGGTCTGACCGAGGCACACGCGTCCTGGGGACGGCACAACCACATCCTTCTCCTTTTTTCTCAGGGAAGACCTGGGAAAAGGCCCTGCTCAGAAAGTCAGTGGTGAGCGACCGCCTGCAGCGTCTGCTCCAGCCCAAGTTACTCAAGTAAGTCTGAACGCGGGGGATGGGAAGCCGCCTGCCCCCGGGCGGGGCCGGTCCAGGCTGGCGGCTCACGATGGCCAGAGGCCCCGTTAGCCGTGCCCCTTGCTCTGCTGGGGTCGCTCCGCTGCAGCGGGAGTGGCACTGCTCCTGAACTTTCTCCCATGTAGGGCAGCCGGACATCTAGGGTGGCACGTGAGGGTGGGGCAGGCCTGGTGGCCATGTAAGTCATGTGACCTGGGTGCTCTCTCTGGCCTGGGCCTCAGTTTCCATCCCTGGAAGTGAGGACCATTTGCAAGACACGCATCCACGTGTGCTGCTAGCGTGGTGTCTCGTGACCACGTCACAGCACCTAGGGTCGGGCCAGGGGTCCCAGGGGCTGCCCACTGCCTCGCGGCTTGACGCGTGGGTCAGGATCTGTTGTGGTGACAGTTGGGTCGCTCCTCGGGCTGTAGTAGAGCTGGGTTTTCTGCTCGGCCTGTTCTGGAAACGGTTATTTCCTGTAGTGGTAACTGCAGCTCCGGCCTCGGTGCTGGGCATGAGGGTCAGGATGTCTGGAGGGCCTCGCTGTGTGCGGGGCGCAGGGCTGGGAGCTGGGACACAAGCTCTGGGACGTGGGGCGCCGGTAGTGTTGTGTCACCCACATCAGCATCGCCACATTGGCCGCCAGCGTGACCGTCGTGACACCCAGAGGGAGGGCCGCTGCTTCCTTTGCGGGCGCGAGGGCCAGGGCAGCTTACAGAGTGCACGGCTCACCTGCTTCAGCGGGGTTCGCCTTTGGACCCCGCGCCGAGTCTGTGCTGCCCGTCGCCGTGCTGCGTGGTGTGGTATGGGGTGACCAGCTCTTCGGGGTGTGTCCCGGATCTGTGGAAAGGCCGAACTAGCCCCAGAGACCCCAACGTGCCCCCGTGGGGCACAGCAGCACCGTCGGTAACCTGGGTGCCTCTTCCTGCTCCTCAGGCTCGAGTATTTGCAGCAGAAACAGAGCAGCAGCACGAGCGAGGCGGAGAGGCAGATCCTGGAGAAGCAGGCCAGGGAGGCTGAGAAGGAGGTGCGGGACATCAAGTGAGTGGGGTCCTGCCGGGGAGGGTGTCATGCGGGGCGAGCCGAGGGCAGCCCGGCGTGACCCCGTGCCCTGGCCCCTTCCTCCAGTCAGCTGCCCGAGGAGTCCCTGCTGGGGAACAGGCTGGACGACCACGACTGGGAGAAGATCTCCAACGTCAACGTGAGTTGGGGCGGCTCCGTCCCGGGAGCTGGGGTGGGGGTCGGCACCGGGCAGCGAGGCCAAGACCCGCGTGGCCGCCAGACCTGCCGTGACCCTCTCCGGTCAGGTGCGCGTCCACAGCGTGGGGTGGTTTCCGGGGCTCTCCCTGCTGGCGCGTCTCAGCCCCCCGAGCCCTGCACACAGGCCCCTCCGCCTACAGTTCGAGGGCAGCCGCGGCGCACAGGAGATTCGCAGCTTCTGGCAGAACCTCGAGCACCCGGCCATCAACAAGCAGGAGTGGAGCGCGCGCGAGCTGGGCCAGCTGCAGGCCATCGCGGCCGCGCACGGCCACCTGCACTGGCAGAAGATCGCCGACGAGCTGGGGGTGAGGGCTGGAGGGCCCGGGCGGGGGCGGGGCTCCTCGGGCTGCACGTCGCACCGCGGCCAGGGTTGTCCCCTGGAGCTGTCGGAGGTTTCCCTCCTGACGCTTTCGAGGGTGTGGCCCTGGGGGAGGGTGCCCCCTCCACGCGTCCCCAGGCGGAGTTCGGAGGCTCCTCAGACCCCGCTGCTTCTCTGAGAGCTCACGTGCCTTCCACCCACATCCCAGACCAGCCTTTGAGCTCCGTCCAAATGCCTTCCGTCCCCGAGTTCCCGCCTGTCTCTCTCTAGTTGTTTTGGTGTTTGAGAAGAACCTTTTCCTGGTTTCTTGTGGGTTCTGTTATCTTTCTCCTCTCCTAAGGCGAGAACCGAGCTCTCTCCCCTCTGTCTTTAGCGATGGAGGCATTTCAGGCCTGCTTTTCTGAGAACAGCTTGGTGTGGAGTGTCTCCTTGTATCGGGTTTGGAGTGGCTGTGATTTCAGTTTTCATGCCCTCTTTGGATCTTAGCTTACGTAGGAATGTGTTTTTTCATTTTTAAATACTGAGGTGTGTTGGAATCCCTTTTGTTATTCTTTAGTTTGAATTTTATGACCTGAGAATGCAGTCGGTAAACATCTCCATTTTTTAAATTTCTCACTTTTGTGGCCAAGCACGTGGTTGCAGCAGACCAAAGCCACTCAGAAACAAAAGTGTGCCCGCTGCCCTGAGAGTCTGGGTTCCCGTATAAGCCTATTAAATGGAGCTTATTATATTATTGAATTTTGCTCTCTGGAAGAATTGTATTGACGGAACTCGGATGAAGCCTCACATAACTGTTAAAAAGTCGATTTGTCCTCGTGTCGCTCACAGCTTTGCTGTATACGTTTAGCTGCTGTGCGACTTGGTACACTAGCTTTTATTTGCTTGGTAAATGAGTCTTTAGAAGAATCATTCTACGTGATGAGTCCTAACCACTGGACTGCCAGAGGATTCCCTTTATGTCTTTAGTTCCTTAGTGTTTTTCTTTTTTAAGACTTTTTTTGTGTATCTTGGCCGCACCGTGCGGCTTGCGGGATCTTAGTTCCCTGACCAGGGATTGAACCCGTGCCCCTTGCAGTGAAAGCGCAGAGCCCTAACTGCTGGACCGCCAGGGAATCCCCAGACCATTTTTTAGAGCTGCTTAAGGTTCACAGCAAAATGGGGAGGACGGTACAGAGGTCTTTCGTGCACTTTGCCTCCGCACGTGCACAGCCTCCCCTGTCATGAACGTCACTCACCAGGTGGCACGTTTTTTTACCAAGGACAGATCTACGTTGATGTGTCGTGATCCCCCATGGTTTACGTTGGGGTTTGCACATTCTGTGGGTTTCAACGGAAGTACAATGACACGTACCCACCATTATCGTCTAGTACTGGAGGGTTTCACTGCCCTACGAGTCCTCCGTGCTCCACCTATGCACCCTTCCTCCCCCACCCCCCGGCAACCACCGTTCAGTTTACCGTTTCAATAGTTTTGCCTTTTCCAGAATGTCATGTGTTTGTAATCATGCAACACGTGGCCTTTTCAGATTGGCTTCTCTTACTTCTGGACGTGCATTTAAGATTCCTCTGTGTCTCTTCATGGCTCGGTGGCGCATTTCTTGTTCACGCTGAATAATATTCCATTGTCTGGATGGACCAGAGTTTATTTTTCATTCGCCTGCTGAAGGGCATCTTGGGTGCTTCCAGGCCTTGTCAGTTATGAATACAACTGCTGTGAACATCCACGTGCAGGTTTCTGGGTGGACAGAGGTTTTCACCTCCTTTGGGTAAATACCAAGGAGCACGACTGCTGGATCATCACGTTTAGCTTGTAAGCAGCCGCCATGCTGTCTTCCAACGTGGCTGCACCACCTGCGTCCCCACCAGCCACGGACAGGGGTTCCTGCAGCTCCACACCCCCACCAGCATCGGGTGTTGTCGGGCCCACATCTTGCCCATTCTGATAGGGACGCAGTGGGGCCTCACCTTAATTTTCATTTCCCTGGTGACTTACGACATGGTGCTCGCCATCCGTGTATCGTCTTTGGTGACGTGTCTGTTGGTCCATTTATCATTCAGGTAGTTCATTTTCTGATTGTTGAGTTTTAAGAGTGCCTTGTGTGTTTTGGATATCAGTCCTTGTCAGATGTGTCTTTTGCAAACATTTTCTCCCAGTCTGTGGCTTGTCTTCTAATTCTCTCGACATCGTCTTTCATCGAGCAGAAGTTTACAACTTTAATGACGTCCGGCTCACAAGTTCTTTCTCCAGTGGGTCGTGCCTTTCGTGTCGCGTCTCCAAAGGCCTCACCACCTGCACACCTCAACTAAACAGACTGCAGGAGGCTGCCCACCCTGTGCTCTGTAACCAGAGAGCTTGCTCTGGGAAAGAAGACAGTTCACACCGCCTTCATTGGCTCTTGGAAAACCCCTTCCCCGTAGGAGATGAGTGAGGGGGCAGATTTGGGCAAAAGTGTTTGCGGCGGGGACTGGGGGCTGTGTGCTCAGCTGGAACTCTGGTGGAAGCCGGGGGCCCGTCGCCTTGGCGCTCTCCTTGCGAGGGTGTCCCGGACGCAGATGCCACACCAGGGACTGTCCAGAACCCCAACCCCCAGCCCCCTGCACGGGTGACGCTCGGCCACCCCGATGGAGGCTTTGCAGAGACCGCCTCCGGGCTCCAGGGTCCGCGCCACGGTGCCGGCACATGCCTTGCAGGATACCTTCGTGCGTAGACTTGGCTGACCTGAGGCCTCTGTTGGGAATTTGAGTTCACAGTATGGTTTTGGTGTCACATAAATGGGGAGCTCTGACAGCTTGTGGACGTACTTGCTTTCATACGCCAGTGTTGGGGACCCTCTTTAGTGGGCCCGAGCCTTCTGTCGGGGGCACTCTCCACTGTCCCCCAGGGGCCTGGCAGGAGTGCAGCCTTGGCTCGCAGTTGGGCATCCCCCGTGCGTGGCGAGTGCCAGTAACCCCCCCCCCCCCCGCCCCGCTCTGTGCTTTGGCCCCGGCAGACCTGCCGCAGTGCCTTCCAGTGCCTGCAGAAGTACCAGCAGCACAGCCCGGCCCTGAAGCGCAGGGAGTGGACGGAGGAGGAGGACCGCGTGCTCACCCAGCTTGTGCAGGAGATGCGCGTCGGCAGCCACATCCCCTACCGGAGGAGTGAGTCCCGCGCCCGGGAGGGCGGAGCCCCCGGCCGTGCCCTAGTCACAGCTGCGCGAGCTGGCGGGGCGGAGTGGGGGTCATGTCGTCCCGGGCGGCCGGGAGGCGTGGCACCCACAGAGCCCCTCTGTCCCCAGTCGTCTACTACATGGAGGGGAGGGACTCCATGCAGCTCATCTACCGCTGGACCAAGAGCCTGGACCCCAGCCTGAAGAAGGGTCTCTGGGCCCCAGAGGAAGACGCGGTACGCTGGCAGGACCCAGGGGAGCTGGAGCCTGGAGTTTAAAACTGAACTGGGCCTGGGGAGGTCGTGACTGTGGCAGCAGAGGGACCGTTTGTGCGCTCCTCTCTCTGCAGAAGCTGCTTCGGGCAGTTGCCAAGTACGGGGAGCAGGGTTGGTTTAAAATCCGGGAAGAGGTGCCAGGTAGGAGCGATGCCCAGTGCCGAGATCGGTGAGTCGGACAGCGCTGGGCAAGGGATGGCCTTGCTGGGTTGCTTCTGTGTGGGCCGCGGGCCGGGCTGGGAGACTGGCCCGGGGTCATCTGCTGGCGGAGGGGGAGGCCGTGGCCTTGGGGCCTAGGCGTACCAGGGCTCACCTGCTCAGGAAGCAGGGCGGCTTCTTTTTGAGACCAGGCTTGTGTGCAGGCTCAGCTGGACATCCTTTGAGACCCCCTGGTTGGCAGGTTCCCTGAGCCCCGTGGTCTGAATTCCTCTCCCAGCTCTCTGGTGGCAGGTTCCTGGCAGGCAGCTGCAGCTTCGTCCTTTTCTCGGCTCGCTTTTTTTTTTTTTCTTTTTAACCACTTTATTCTGTAATTCACATATAATCCATTCATTTAAAGTGTACAGTTCTGTGGGTTTCGTTGTGTTTATTGAGCTGTGCAGCCATCGTCACAGTCAATTCTAGAACGTTTTGATCACCCCACAAAGAAACACTGTTCCCTGCCAAAATACAGCAGTTCAAGAGTGGGCAAAGGGGGCTTCCCTGGTGGCGCAGTGGTTAAGAATCCGCCTGCCAATGCAGGGGACACGGGTTCGAGCCCTGGTCTGGGAAGATCCCACATGCCACGGAGCGACTAAGCCCATGCGCCACAACTACTGAGCCTGCGCTCTAGAGCCCGCAAGCCGCAACTGCTGAAGCCCACGCGCCTAGAGTCCATGCTCTGCAACAAAGAGAAGCCACCGCAGTGAGAAGCCCACACACCACAACAAAGAGTAGCCCCCGCTCGCTGCAACTAGAGAAAGCCTGCACGCAGCAACGAAGACCCAACGCAGCCAATAAATAAATAAATAAATTTATTTATTTTTAAAAAGTAAAAAGGGCAAAGGACTTGAATAGACGTTTCTCGAAAGAAGACTTGCAAATGGGCATTAAGCACATGAAAAAATGCCAACACGGTTAGTCATTATAGAAATACAAGCCAAAACCACAGCAGGATACCACCACACACACCTAAGGACGGCTAATGTTTATAGATAATAGGAAATAACAAGTGTTGGAGAGGATGTGGAAAAGTTAGAACGCTTGTGCACTGGTGGTGGGATCACAAAACGTATAAAATGGTGCAGCCACTTGGGAAAACAGTATGGAGATTCCTCAGAAAGATAGACCGAGAAGTACCACATTATCTAGCAATTCCGCCCAGTACCCAAAAGAATTGAAATCAGGGGCTCAAACAGAAATTTGTACGCCCGTGTTCGTGGCAGCACTCTTCACAGCAACCGAAAGGTGGAAACAACCCAAGTGTCCGTCAGCAGATGAGCGGATAAACGAAATGCGCTTCTAATGTATGGACACTAGAATGCTATTCAGACTTAGAAATGAGGGGTATTCTGATAGGTGTTACAGCATGGGTGAACCGTGGAAACATGAACGCTTGTGTACAAGTGTTTGTGTGGACATACGTACTCGTTTCTCTCAGCTACACCTACGAGTGGAATTGCTAGGTCACATGGTGATTCTGCTTAACTTTCGAGGCGTGACTGTTCTCCAAAGTGGCTGTGCCCTTTTCCATTCCCACCGGCAGTGTAGGAGGCTCCCCGGCTTCTACATACTCACTAACACTTACTGCCTGTGGTTCGAGCCATCCTGGTGGGAGTGAAGCGGCATCTCCCTGTGATTTTGGTTTGCGTTTCCTGAAGACTGATGGTGTTGAGCGGCTCTCCTGTGTTTGGCCATTTGTGTATCTTCTCTGAAGAAACAGCTATTTCTGTCCTTTGCCCATGTTAAAAACGGAGTTATAAGGGTTCTTTATGTATTCCAGATACAAGTCTCTTAGCAGATCTGTGATTTGCAAATACCCTGTCCCAGTCTGTGGGTTGTCTTTTCGCTTTCTTGATGGTGACCTTTGAAGCACACAAGTTTCTTATCTTGCTGAAGTCCAGTTTGCCTGTATTTTTCTTCTGTTGCCTGTGCCCTGGGTGTCATAGCTTAGAAACCACTGCAGATGACAGGGCGGCAGCAGGAGGCCATCTTGGCTTCTAAAACGTCCCTTTGTTTTTATGTTGCTTTCAGGTATCTCAGAAGGTTACATTTTGGCTTGAAAAAGGGACGATGGAATTCCAAAGAAGAGGAAAAGTTAATTGAATTAATAGAAAAATATGGTGTCGGTAAGTTCTCATTTTTTGTTTTGGTTTTTTTAGTTTCACACATACTACATAGTGATTTTAACATTTGCGTGAGTCAGGGAGTGATGATAGTAAGTCTAGTAATCATCTGTCCCCGTACAAAGTTATTATAACATTATTGACGATGTTTCTTCTCCCGTGTAGAGCGCCCCCTGGCTTATTTATTTGGTACCTGGAGATTTCTACTTCCTAATCCCCTTCACCTGCTTGGCCTCACCCCTCACCCCTCCCCTCTGGCAACCACCCATTTGTTCTCTGCATCTGCGGGCCTGGCGTCTGTCTGTTTTGTGTGTTAGACCCCATGCACAAGTACAGTCACACTTCCTCTGACTCATTCCACTTGACCTAACACCCTCTAGGTCCATCCGTGTTGTTGCCAATAGCAAGATTTCTGTTTTTTCCTTTCATGGCCGAGCAGTGTTCCATTGTGTGTATAGACACTACATTTTCATTATTGTTGTCTGTCCATTCATCTGTCGATAGACACTTAGGTTGCTTCCGTGTATTGGCTGTTGTAAATAGTGCTGCTGTGAACATGTGGGTGTTAGCTCCTCTTTAAATGTTTTGGAGAATTCACCTGTGGAGCCATCTGGTCCTGGACTTTTGTTTGTTGAGAGTTTTGTTTTATTTTTTGTTTTTTGTTTTTTTACTGATTCAATTTTATTACTGGTAATCAGTCTATTCATACTGTCTGTTTTTCCTGACTCATTCTTAGGTGAGTGTGCTTTTCTAGGCATTTATCCATTTCTTCTAGATTGTCTAGTTTTTTGGTGTATAATTTTTTGTAATAATCTTACATGATCCTTTATATTTCTATGGTGTCGGTTGTAACTTTTCCTTTCCATTTCTGACTTTATGGATTTGGGCCCCCTCTTTTTCTTGATGAGTCTGGCTAAAGGTTTCTCAATTTTGTTTATCTTCTCAAAGAACCAGCACTTAACTTTCATTGACTGTTTTCTGTTATTTTTTTAATCTCTGTTTCATTTATTTCCACTCTAATCTTTATTATTTTCTTTCTTTTACTAACTTTGAGCTTTGTTCTTCATTTTCTGGTTCCTCTAGGTGTAAAGTTAGATTTTGTACGTGAGGTTTTTCTTGTTTCCTGACATAGGCTTGTATTGGCATAAACTTCCCTCGTAGGGCTGCTTTTGCTGCATCCCATAGGTTATGGGTCTTTGTGTTTCTGTCTTCATTTGTCTCCAGGTATTTATTTCCTCTTTGATTTCTTCAGTGACCCATTGGTTGTTTAGTGGCAGATCGTTTAGCTTCCACATGTTTGTGTTTTTGAAGTTTTTTTCTTGTAGTTGATTTCTTTCTTTTTTTTGTTGTTGTAGTATTTATTTATTTACTTTGGCTGTGCCGGGTCTTAGTTGCGGCACGCAGGATCTTTTTAGTTGTGACATGCAGGATCTTTTTTAGTTGCGGCACGCGGAATCTTTAGTTGCAGCACGCGAGCTCTAAGTCGCGACGTGTATGTGGGATCTAGTTCCCTGCCCAGGGATGGAACCCCAGCCCCCTGCATTGGGAGCATGGAGTCTTAGCCACTGGACCACCAGGGAAGTCCCTCTTGTAGTTGATTTCTAGTCTCATACTATTGTGGTCAGCAAAGATGCTCGATATGATTTTACTCGTAAATTTATTGAGACTTGTTTGTGGCCTAGTATGTGGTCTGTGCTGGAGAATGTTCCACGTGCACTTGAAAACAATGTGTATCCTGTTTGGGGGTGACATGTTCTGTATATATCTATTAATTCCATCTGGTCTCACATGTCATTTAAGGCCAGTGCTTCCTTACTGATTTTTTTTTCTGTCCATTGATGTGAGTGGGATGTTAAAAGTCCCCTACTACTATTAGGTTGCTGTCAATTTCATTTTGCTTAATTCTCTCTGTCTGTTTCTGTGTTTAGGTCAGTTAGGTTTCCCGATCTTGGAGAAGTGGCCGTGTGTAGGAGACATTCTGTGGGCCCAGCAGTGCAGTCTTCTCTGGTCACCAGAGCTCTGTGTTCTAGGGGTGCCCCTACATGGGCTTTGTGGGCCCTTCTGTTGTGTCAGGGTCAACTACTGTGGTGCTGGTCAGCGGGGCCGGCCCTGGTGCAACGGCTGTGGGCCTGCTGCAGGGCAGGGTAGGCTTCCTGCGTGGTTGGCTGCACGTCCGGGGTGGGGGAGCGGTGCTTGGAGCAGGGCTTCTGCCGGCTGGGGCCATGTCCCCAGAGCTAATAGGCTAGAGGGAGGATTCCAGAATGGCGCCCACCAGCACTGGTGTTACTGCAGTGGACCTGGCTCCCCAAAATGGCTGCCACCAGCGTCTCCATCCCCAGGGGGAGCTCCATTTACCTCCTGCCTCTGTGGGAGGCTCTCCACCATCGGCAAGCGTGTCTGACCCAGGCTCCTTGCAAACCGCTGTCTCACGTAAGATTCTGAGTGCACCCTTTAAGAACGGAGTCTCTTGGGCTTCCCTGGTGGCGCAGTGGTTGAGAGTCCGCCTGCCGACGCAGGGGACACGGGTTCGTGCCCCGGTCCGGGAAGATCCCACATATCGCAGAGCGGCTGGGCCCGTGAGCCATGGCCACTGAGCCTGCGTGTCCAGAGCCTGTGCTCCGCAACGGGAGAGGCCACAACAGTGAGAGGCCCGCGTACCGCAAAAAAAAAAAAAAAAAAAAGAGCTGAGTCTCTGTGTCCCATAGCCCTCTGGCTCTCCCAAGTGTATACCCTGCTGGCTTTCAAACCCAAATATTCTAGGGGCTCATCTTCCTGGTGCAGGACCCCCCAGGATTGGGAGCCCAGTGTGGGGCTCAGACCCTACGCTCCTGGAGAAAGACTTCTGTGATGGTGATGTTCCTCCCGTTTGTGGGCTGCTGCCCCGGAGGTGTGCATCCTGACTGCCCTGCGTCTCTACCCCTCTTCCCCGTCTCGTTTTGGTTTCTTCTTTGTGCCTTCGATTGTGGAAAATATCTCGTTAGCCTTCAGGCCATTCTCACGTGCGCTAACTCTGTGAGTAGTTGTACTTCTGGTGTGTCCCCGGGAGGTCAGCTCAGGGTCTCCCTACTCCGTGGTCTTGGCATCTCTGGTGAGTTCTTGATGCGTTTGCTGTCCGAGGGCTTCTCACAGCTTTGCGTTCATGGTGGAGTTTTGCAGATACCACTGGAGGCCTGTGGTTTGCTCTCATCCCTGGTCATCAGCTCTTCTGCCCCGTTTTTTTTAATATTTTGGCCACGCCATGCAGCTTGTGGGATATTAGTTTCCCGACCAAAGACCGCACCTCGCTGTGAGAGTGCAGAGTCCTAACCACTGGACCAGCAGGGAATTCCCGTTCTGCCCCATTTTTCATCATCTCAGCAGGTGGTGGTGGTTTTTTCATTTTACAAACTAATTCACGTTCATTATAGGAAATTTAGAAGCAGAGGTGTATGAAAAGAAGGAAAAGAACGTAACTCATTTCCTGTCTCCAGAGGTGGCCGCCGTCTGCTGGCGTGCACTTGCCCGGTACTTCCCTGTGCAGGTGGCTTTCCTAGGAAGAGCCAGCTTATTTCAGTTGAGTCATTCCACTTTTAATTGAGCAGCTATTTTTTGCTTTATGATGTGTCGTTATGTTATGTGTTATTAATATTTCTCTACGTCTGTACACATTCTGCGTCCTAGTGTTATTTTCAGTAATCGTGATATATTTCCTTGGATAATAGTACACAGGTTATTCTATCAACTTTCTGTTAATGGACGTTTAAATTGCTTCTCATTTTTTGTTATGGGGGTGGAACGAGCTGAGGGTTCAGTGGCTCAATCTTTGCTTATATTTGTTAATATTTCCTTAGAGGAAATCCTTAGATGTAGCATTGCCAGGTTGGAGGGTTCTGTCCCACGCAGTACGACTGCCCCATAGAAGCAATGCCCCACCAGCACTGTCTGGCAGAAAACACCAAACAATTGGAAACGTCTGGTTTAGAAGCCTGGAATAGCAGATATTCAAGGGCCGTTTCACGTAAACATGGGTGACTTTTTTCTCATGGTTGTGCGTTTGCTAGAACTCCCCTCGGGCTGGCTATCCGTTGAGAGTCAGACACCCATCTTCTCACGGAGCTGCTCGGGTGTGGGAGCAGCACGAGGGTTCTGACGGCACACAGTGCGAGTCCGCTAGAGGGGCCGCCAGCGTACGGCGGAGAGGAGCCCTCTTCTCCAAGCTGCTAAGCTTGTGTTGTCCAAACCTGTTCATAAGAAGTAACTTCTGTGTTGTTTTTGCTCTTGTAGGTCACTGGGCAAGAATAGCCTCTGAGCTACCCCATCGGACGGGCTCCCAGTGCCTGAGCAAGTGGAAAATGCTGGTCAGGGTGAGGCCCCGGCCCCCGGGGGCTAGCGCCACCGCAGGCAGGATGAGGGGAGGGCGGCTGGCGGGCGAGGATGGGGGCCTCTGGTTTCCGGCCCTGGCGTCTCTCCTTCCAGGCGGCCGAGGGCAGAGGGAGCTCGGCCTCCGTCCTCAGAGCAGCGGGAGGGCGCTTCCACCCAGCACGCCCGGCCCCCTTGGCCCCCTGGAGGCGCATCTACTCGAGGCCTCTCCCCAGAGGCCTGGCCCACCTGCCCACTGTCCCCCGTCGCTGAGCCCCGGGGGGCTGGGACCTCTAAGTAGCCCTCCCCCTACAGAAGCAGCAGCGGCGCAGGCGGGGGCGGCGGCCCCCTCGCAAGGCGCGGTGGAGCTCCAGCAGCGGGGACAGCAGCACCGCCAGCAGTGGGGACAGCGGGGACTCAGAGCCAGAGGCAGCGCTGGGGGCCCTGACGGGTGGCCAGGCGCTGCTGCCAACACAGCATGTGGTGCCTGACGTGGACCTGTGGGTTCCTGCCCGGCAGAGCGCCAGGGAGCTGTGGGGAGGGGGGCCCGGGAGCTGGCCAGGACCCTGTGGTGCTTGCCCCCGCCCTCCTGAGGGCTCCGACCCGGCCCAGGGTGGCCGCTGGGAAGCTTGCACCACGGCCTCAGCCCCAGCAGAGCCGGCAGGCCAGGCGCGGGCCGCCTCCGGGACCCAGAGCACCAGCCTGAGGGGCATCCGATGCCCGTGCTCGACGGACGCTTGCCCCTCGAGCTCCACGGGGCCTGCGCGCCAGGTAGGCCATGGGCGGGTGGGAGCTCTCCTGCTTGGGGTCAGCGGGGCTGCCCTCAGGGATGGGGCTGGCCTGGGCTCGCGCAGCTGTGCCCTGGGTGTGGGAGCAGACGCCTCCTCCCGGCACGTTGCGGTGTGCACTCCTGACCCGGGCGCTCGTTCCGGAGAGCTGCCCAGGCAGAAGCTTGCTCCTGGGGCCGGCCCTCCACTCCCCACCTTGTTGCTTGCTTTTTTTTTTTTTTTTTTTTTTTTTTTTTTTTTTTTTGGCCACACCGCACAGCTGTGGGATCTTAGTTCCCCAACCAAGGATTGAACCCGGGCCCCGGCAGTGAAAGTGCTGAGTCCTAACCACTGGACCGCCCGGAAATCCCCCAGCTTGCTTGCTTTCCAAGCTCCGTGGGAGAGCTGCAGGGACAGGGTGGGTGCTGCCCCGAGCTGTGGGGCGGGAGGTGGGCTCAGCGAGGAGGAGCTGTTCCTTCGGTCGCCCTGCTTCCAAGGAGGCCCCTGTGGAGGGTCCCACTGTCCGCCTGCTCCGGTCTGACTCAGCCGGTCACACGTGGGCGTGTCCGTGGATGTGTTGAGGTCCTGGGCCCAGACACAGCTCTGGCCACATTTGGGTGGCGTCCACGTTGGGGCGGCTGTTTTGTGCTGGGCGCGGTTGGAAGCCCACTCTCTGACACCAGGGACAGTGGACGCCACGGCCCCCGTGCCACGTGGGATCGTCTCTCCTTGAGTCTGTGACTGCAGGGCCTTAAGCCCCGGGGTTTGTCTCAGGCACGTCGTGTCATCAGCTCAGGGAGCTGCCCGGAGGAACGGGGACTCTCTTAGTCCTGGGTGTGGCCGAGCTGGGCAGCTTCTTGGAGCCAGGCCTTAGGGACCCCCGTGCCCTCCTCTGAGGTCACCACACTCCAAAGAGTGTTTCCCAGCGGCCCAGGGCGCGGGTGCGGGACGCTTTGGGGTCTGGGCAGGGAGCCGTGCGTGTCAGGGTGGGGACGTCCACTCGGGGCCCCTGGAGATGGCGCTGCAGGCGCTCAGCCCGACGTGGCCACTTGGTGCCAGGTGCGGCGCCCCAGGCCGCCAAGACCACCCCGGTGCCCACCACCCGTCTCGTCTCCCACCCGCACCCTGCTCCGGCACCCAGCGGGAATGGAGGATGGTGAGGGTAGGCGCGTGGCCGCCCTGCAGCGGAGCCTGGCCAGGAGCCCCAGGGGCCTTTCTCTCCCCACAGAAGGAGCTGAGGCAGCCGCACCTGCGCAGCGCCGCCCCGGGGCCCACCCCTGGTGGCGGTGGTGGCAGTGGCAGGGCCAGGCCCTGCGTGCGGCCGCTGTGGCACAGGACCGGGCAGCGGCGCCAGGGACACGCCCTGCAGAGGAGGCTCCTTGAGCACCAGCTTCTGACGGCCGTGAGCCCATGGGTGGGCAAGGTCATCCTGCCACGCAGTCCCCGGAGGCCCGCCGTGGCGCACAGTCGAGGTACTGCCCGGGGGCCCCTTCCCTTTGGGAGCCTCCCGTGGGGCCCAGGGGTAGAGTCGGTCGGGGAGGGGGGCTGGAGGGGACCTGCAGGCACATGGAGGTCGCAGCTGCCCTGCCGGGGAGGGGGGTCGGGGGAGGGTACCGTCCGCCCGGTGTCGACCTGGGGGGGTGTTTGGTTTTGCCTCTCCCGTTCTGCTTAGCACCTGGTGGCCGGTTCAGGAAGTGAGCAGACACTCAGGCCTAAGCGGGCGCATCTTCCCGGGGTTCTGAGTGCGTCGGTGCCCGCGTGTGGGTCACGTTGTCTGGGGGGCGGGACGCTCGGGGCTCAGGAGTGCGTGCCAGCCCGCCAGCAGGTCCTCGCCCTTCTTCCTGGCTGGACGCGGCGGCAGCGGGGTGTGGGTTCTCTGGGCCCCTGTGCACACGTGCCCTTGTCCCCTTCAGCTGACGGCATCAGGAGGCAGCTGCAGGGCGCCCACCTGGCCAGCACCCCGGTGTTCACCCTCTTCATTCAGGTAAGAAGCCACCGACGCACACCTTCTTTTCTCCTGTGCGTTGCGTTTTTGGCGGAGTTTTGAAGTTTGTGGTGGGTTCACTTAAAGTCCAGCCTTTTAAAGTGGTGGATCCTTCAAAATGGCTCCTCCGTGGCCCACACTTCTCAGCGCGCAACTCAGCGTGGCAGGGGCAGCCACGGGGCGGCGGCCCTGCCGCGCCAGCTAAACCCTGTGTGGGAGGGGCTGGGCGCTGAGGGGAAGGGGGGCCTGGCCGTCCCGAGGGGCTTGTCAGGGCAGGAAGGTGGCGGCACTGAGGCGGCCTGGAGAACCCGAGTCCTGGCTAGGGCCTGAGCCACGTGGCCACAGCCTCAAAGGGCTGTGCGGGCCCAGCCCAGGCCTCTGGGGCGTTGGGTCTGCTCCACGAGAGCAGCTGCGGTCAGCGCTGGCCTGAGTCCCTCCACGGACACCCTCATGGCCTTGGCCCTGCAGGGGGGCGGGGGGCCTCAGGATGGGCAGGAAGGCCTCCTGTCATGTGGTGGTGTGTGTCCACGTCCCTCAGTTGTTCCAGATCGACACAGCTGGCTGCATGGAGGTCGTTCGGGAGAGGAAGGCCCAGCCGCCCGCCCTGCTCCGGGCTGGTGCCCGGGACTCGCCACTCCTGCAGGTGAGGAGTGAGGGTGAGGGCCAGGCACGGGCTTCCCTGGTTCCCGCCACCCTTCCCTCCCGTCCCAGCGGCACAGCTGGCGCCTGCCTAGCTGGGGAGAGAGGCATTTCCGGGTCCCCACAGGCCGGGGACAGCCCGAGACGCTCCTGGGAGGCGTCTGCCCGTCTCCCGGGGGTGTCTGGGGCCCGGAGGGGCTTTGAGGCGACTTCAGGGGCTGCAGGGTCTGCGCTGGCACTCAGGCCCGCCTGGTTGCACAGCGTGTGCTCCTCCCGCTTGGCCGTACCTCCCCTGGGTGGAGCGTGGGGGCCACTGGGCGCCCGCTGCCCTGGGCACTGGCCCCGCTGGGGTGGCAGCCTGCTGCCGGTGGCCAAATCCTTGAGTCTTGCAGCTGGGGGCTATGTCCCTGAGCCCAGCCACCTCCGGAGGAAGTGACAAAATAATGCTGCTGGTCGGAGGACCAGATACAGTCCTGTGGTGGCCCATCCAGGCCACGGAGCCCCGTGCCCTCCTGCCTAGACAGCCAGGTCCCCTGCCTCTCCCTGCAAAGCCCACACAGCCCTGACCCCGCCGAGATGAGCTCTCCCAAGGGTGCCTTTGGGTGCAGTCACGTTGGGCGCGGGGCGACAGGCTAATGGTGGTCTTGGTGGGGGTGGAGAAGTGGGTCTGGGCCCTTGGGAACTTTCCTGAAGCGCTGACTCTGGTTTCTTCTCCAGGTACCCTCGAGTGCCCAGAACACCCCAGGTACTGCCCATCTGCCTCTCCCTTTATCTGGGTGGTTTGTGTTTAGTGGGGAAGGGGCCAGACCTGTTACAGGTTTTGGATTTCAGTGCCTCGTGGTGGGTCCGTTTTTGTTTCTTTGTTGGTTTTTTTTTTTTTCAATTAATTTATTATTTATTTTTGGCTGTGTTGGGTCTCGGTTGCTGTGCGCGGGCTTTCTTTACTTGCAGTGAGCGGGGGCTGCTCTTCCTTGCGGTGCACGGGCTTCTCATCGCGGTGGCTTCTCTTGTTGCGGAGCACGGGCTCTAGGCGCGTGGGCTTCAGGAGTTGTGGCACGTGGGCTCAGTAGTTGTGGCTCGTGGGCTCTAGAGCGCAGGCTCAGTAGTTGTGGCGCATGGGCTTAGCTGCTCCGCGGCACGTGGGATCTTCCCGGACCAGGGCTCGAACCCGTGTCCCCTGCATTGGCAGGCGGATTCTTAACCTCTGCGCCACCAGGGACGTCCTGTGGTGGGTCCGTTTGAATGCCACCTCGGAGGAGGCCTGGCTGGTGGGGCAGCATCTGGTACGGGCCTCTCCTGCTTGTGGCCATCAGTCTGCCCACACCAGCAGAATCGGGCGAGGGTCTGGGGTCCTGAGAGGTGACGTGCAGGGAGGAGGGCAGTGTAGCCAGTAGTCCTTGTTTGGAAGGTGTTTGAGATGTAGGGCTGATGCGCAGGGCCGTCGTGGGCTGGCCTTCCTCCCGGGCCCGCCCTGGTTGGGGCAGGAGCATGGGGGCTCGGGGTGCCGGGCGAGGGGAGGTCTGGGGACGAGCGGCCAGGCTGACGTGCCCCTCTCGGCCCAGATGCCAGGCCCAGCAGCTGCCCACTGTGAGAGCCCTTCCCCTGGGACGTGTCCTATCTCGGGAGCTCATCAGTCAGTGTCCTGTCTTCCCTGCAGGCTGCCTCCTCCAGAGTGTGCCGGCCCGAGGAGCTGCGAAGAAGAGCACCTGCCCCACGGGGAGCGGAGGGCCGCAGGCCTGCCACGCGGAGTCCACGCCGCAGGCACCCCCGCCGGCTCCGTCCGGACCCCGGCCCAAGCCCAAAACTGTGTCTGAGCTGCTTCGGGAGAAGCGGCTGCGGGAGGCCCGAGCCAGGAAGGCTGCCCAGGGCCGCGCAGTCCTCCTGCCCCAGCTGCTGGTCTCCTCTCCTGTGGTCTTCCAGCCGCTGGCCCCCCAAGGCCCCTCAGTCTCCGGTGCCGTGCTGTCTGGGCCTGGGGGCCCCATGGCGGCCGCTTCGAGTGCGTTAGGCTGTTGGGGCTCCGCCGCGGAGGAGAGACCCCTGACACTGCAAGCCCTGGCCCTCGCTCCGGCCTCCACAGGAGCCTCGAAGGCCCCGGCTGCCCCTGCTGCCTCCAGGGTCCCAGGTCTGGGCCCCGGCCAGGTCCCTGAGAGCTGCCGGCCAAGCAGTCTCGGGCAGTCTCAGGCCCCGGCCACGTCCCGGAAGCAGGGCGTGCCCGAGGCACCACCCTTGCTCACTGCAGCGCCCAGCCCGGTTCGGCTGCCTGTCCAGCCCCTCAGCCCGACGCCAGCTTTGGGCGCACACGCGGCAGCCAGCACCCCTCTGCCTGTCACCTGGGTGCTCACAGCCCAGGGGCTGCTCTCTGTGCCTGTGCAGGCGATGGTGGGCCTTCCGAGGCCAGCAGGGACTCCTGAGCCTCCAGGGCTATCGGTGACTCTGCTGCCCTCCCCAGCTGCGACTCAGGCAGGCCAGGGCCCCAGGCTCCCTGGGCAGGGCCGCCCTTGGCAGCCCCCAACCAACACGGGCACAGAATCAGACCCTGCCTCCAGGACAGAGCTCTTGACCCTTCCGGCGCACCCCACGTCCCAGAGCCCTGCGGAAGTGGACATGGCCCATGGCCCTGGGGGATGCGCCCCTGGAGAGACGTCTGTACCCAGGACGTCCTCCCAGGCTACACCCCTGGCTGACGGCTCTGAAGCGGAGCCCCCCGGGACCACCTCAGGGCCAGGGGAGCCCAGGAGGCCTTCAGGCCTGGAGGGGCAACCCCCGCCCCGGCGCAGGCCTGAGAAGAGGGCCCTGGACTTGCGCCTCCTCTCCCAGGAGGGCGAGGCAGCTGTGCGGGAGTGGCTGAGGGGGCAGCGGGGGGTACGTGTGCCCCCCCTGGGCAGCAGGCTGTCCTACCAGCCTCCCACGCTGTGCAGCCTGCGGACACTGTCTGGCCTCCTGCTCCGCAAGAAGGCCTTGGAGCACAGAGCCGCCTCCCTGGTGCCCAGCGGGGCAGCCGGAGCCCTGCAGGCCTCGCTGGGGCGCGTGCGCGAGCAGCTCCGGGACAGCCCGGCCTACCTGCTGCTGCGGGTGCGCTTCCTGGCAGCCTTCGCCCTCCCCGCGCTCCTGGCCACCCTGTCCCCCCGCGGCGTGCCCACCACCCTGTCAGTAGCCATGAGGTCCAGCCCCGAGAGCGACAGTGATGATAGCAGCCCGGGTCAGCCAGAGCTTGTGGCCGGGCAGCCGGGGGACCCAGCCAGCGGTGCGCAGACGGCCGCCATGCCTGCTCAGGTAGGTGGTTGCAGGTGTGGAGCCCTCGCCCCCTTCCCCACGCCCGTCCGCATCCCCCGGTGCGCCTCACCCCCTGTGGGTGTCGGCCCCCACCCGGAGCACGGGGGGTGGGAACAGGGGGAGGTCATGGCAGGGGGGGCCAGCGGCTGGTTTCTGCAGAGGAAGAGGCTGCTCTGTGCACCCCACGCACGCGGACTCCGGCAGCAGGAACCTCATTGCCGGCATGGGGGTCCCGCCACCCAGGCCTCGTCCACAGGAGTCTCCATGCCCCCCGCGCGTGCACACGCTCACACACGCACACCCCTGGGGGGCTGTCTGTGCGCCTGCACTTTGTGGGGGTCCGTCCAGTTGCCGACTCCAGCACGTCCACGTGCAGAGTTCTCTAAGCTGTGGAAGCAAAACCACTGTAACTGTTACCTGACAAGAAACCCGCCGCACACACGTGTGAAGGTGTCCCCTGACCCGTGCACCCAGGGAGCCCCTAGTCCCTGTTGCCTGGGCTGAGCAGGAGAGCCGGGTCGCCTCAGGACAGGGAGGGCCCTGAGGTCCCTGGCAGGTGGTGTCCGGCGAGCAGGTGGTGACCCCCCAGAGAATCCCCAGAAGCAGTCCCTCGCCTTCTCGCAGGGTGGCCTCGCTGCTGGCCTGGTCGAGCCTGGGGCCGCCCTTATGCGTTGCTGGGGCCGGGGAGGCGGGGTTGTCGCTGAGCTGTGCCAGTCCCACCTGCCCGCGGCCCGGCCTGGCCCCCCTCCTTCCCAGGAGCACGGCCTTAGGAGTCCGGGGGGGCTTCTGGACTGAAGCAAAGGCAAAACACTGCTGGGCCCTAAATAGGCGTTGAGGGCAAAAGGCTCGCTGTCCCCCGCAGCCTTCCGTGGTCCTCCATCCCTGCCCGGCCAGCCCAGTTTGGGGGAACCGTGGCATAGATGGCTGGCACTAGGGGGGCTGCTCAGAGGGGATTGGAGCCCCCGAGTGAGAGGGGGGTCAGCGGAAAGCCAGAGCCTGCGTGTGACCCCAGGAAGGCAGCACCTCCTGTCCCATCTCGGCGGGGACAAGTCCAAGGAGCTACCTGTCCCTTGCCGCCACCCCCTCCCCTGCCCATCCTGGCTGGAGAGTCACTTTTTCTCTGCCTGGACTTAGTTTCAGGGATCGCCACACCCCGGACAGGCCTCTGCCCCCTCCTGCCCGGACAGTCCCGATGAGCTTGACGTGCTCCAGACACGGCACGCCCGGCATGCCCGGAAGCGGAGGAGGCTGGAGTGAGCGGCAGGGTGAGGGACCGGGCCCTCCCTCAGCTTTGCGCCGGGCACACGGGGCCTCAGGAGCTCATCTCAGCTTCTTGTTGTCACGCGGGGTGGGGTGTGGTATAACCAGGCCACTGCGGGCCGGGTCTCGGAGACCCTCCCCTCCCTTACTCTCCCCTCTGCCACTGGGTTCCGCACCCCAGCCTCTGCTGCTTCCCTCCTGCCGGCCCACGTGTGCCTTGGGGCCTTGGCACTTCTGTCCTCTCTGCTTGGGACTCTTCTCCCCGTCTGCAAGGCTGTCACCTCTCTATCCGGGTCTCTGCTCGGTGGTCAGCTCCTCAGAGACGCCCTCCCCAACCGTCCTAAGGTGGCATCGCTGTCCCAGTGCCCATCTGTCCTCGTGGCGCTTGCCCCTCCCTGACGCCTGACGTGGTCCATCCGTGTATCTGTCTGTTGTCTCCCCCGGAACGTGAGCCCGTAGGGCAAGCATGGGGTCCCCAGTGCCCAGACAGTAGGCACCAGATAGGCCCAGCATGGTCGGTTTTCACACGCCGAGACCCAGGTCGGGGGGTTGTCACAGAGGCAGGAGCTGGGTCCTCCAGCACAGTGCGGGCTGCACTGTGGGAGGTTCTGGGTCCTGGGCTGGATGGCTAGAGCCGGAGCAGGAGCTCTGGGTGGGTGGGGGACCGCAGAGGGGATGCCTGGGGTGGGCCTGCTTAGAGCCCACTCAGGCTCCAGGGCCAGTCCTCCGCACGACCCGCTCCGCGGACCGCAGGGGGGCAGCCAGGCCTCACTCCAGCCCGCCCTGCCCCACGAGGCAGAGTGCTGTCCCTCTGCGTTCCCATCCTCGGGGTCCGGCTGGGGTCAGGGCCCCCTGCTATCAGGGTGATCTTGTGTTCCAGGACTTCCCAGGGCTGGACAGCCACTGCTGCTGCCGACAGGAGGTGGGGCTCGTGCTGGACCCAGCGAGCCTGCCCACCCCGGGAGGCCGGCACCCAGCCCGCGGCAGAAGGGCTCTGCCGACAGCGGCCGCATCGTGATGGGCTCGGCTGGTCCCCAAGTGCAAACCATGATTTCGGGAGGAATGAAGAAATGTCCTGTTTTTTAATTAAAAGCAAGCCACGCGCTTTTGGTGGTCTCGTCCTGAGGTACTGGGCGGTGTGCAGAGGGACTGGGCCACCCCTGGATGTGTGGGGAGTGCGCCAGCTGGGCCCTGGGGTCCACGGAGCCCCTGCACGCTTGGCCTCTAGGGGCCTGTGGAGGGGGAGAAACAGAGCGTTACCCATCTCACGAGAAACACTTGTGGCTCTGGCCTTCAGGCTGGGGGCTGCTCCAAGCGGAAGGGCAGCCCAGCGCCCACCCGGGTGCCGCCGCAGGCATGGGGCGGGCCCACTTCTGCCATCCAGACCACACAGGCCGACCCAGGCGGGTCCCCAGAACCAGCGGCAGCCTGAGTACCCACAGCCCCCACAGCAGCCCCGGGCCAGTGCCCTTTTTATTCTGTGCAGGCGTTTCTTCGGCAGGAGGCGGAATCCCCGCGGCCTCTCTGTCCCTCCGGCCTAAAGGAGCTCGGGTGTGGGGTTCGGTTACACCTCCGAGACACTGGCTTTCCTGGAGCTCTGTTCTTGCACGCTGCTCCCCTTTCTTTCACCTTATTAGGGAAATTTTCCAACAGAGAAATGGGACAAGTGTGTCCTGCCCCCCCAGACAGCAGTCACTTGGGGTCACCTGTCTCCCCTTTGCCCGCACCCAGACACCACACGCCACGTCACACAGCCACAGGCTGACTCGCCACGTGGGTGTGTGTGTTTCACTTTGTGCCTCTGGTACTGGGCTCACCAGTCCCAGGTTTCCTTGTGATCTCCTCTGGGCTGTGGGTTATTTAACATGATGGTTAATTCCCAGACACTTAGTGATTTTCCAGATGTCCTCCTGTTACCGATTTCTAGTTTGATTCTGACGTGGTCAGAGAACATAGCATTGTTATTATTTAATTCATAAACACACCATGAGAAAGACTCCTTCCTTAGCTTCATGTCATGAAACAGGAAACACTGGGTCACGGAGGGCCCGGCACCAGCCCTCTGCCTGCTGGGTGCGCAGAGCTGCAGCTCCTGCCACTCCTGTACCAGGACTTCCCCCCCAAGACCCTCCAGTCCGGGGCAGGATCCCCCAGAACACGGCTCCCCCAGGGGGCTGGGGGCCTGCCCACGCCTGGAGGGTCGTGCCTGGAGGGTGACCTCGGGCCTCCTGGAGGCCTGCGGGGAGGCCCGGCCACTCAGCAGCGCCTGGTGGTGCCAGGATTCCCGGGGTTTAGCCTACTGACCACCATGGGCCCAGGAGGCAGAGAAAAACCCTGGGGCTGAGGGGCTCAGGACCCTACAGGGAGCCAGCAGTGCTGGTCAGGCCCCTGCCCACCCAGCCGCAGCCCCTTCCCGGAGCTGTTGCTCAACCTGGCAGGTGGCAGCTCTCAGTTCAACCAGTGAGGCCACTCTGGTGGGGCGGTGGCCTGGGGATTCCCGTGGGGCCCTGCTGTCGCTGTCCCGTGTGTCCTGGTGGGGAGGGGCTGCTCCCAGGAAGGGAGAGGCTGAGCCAGCTGCACCATGGGCTGGGGGTTAGGCTTAGGGCCTGCAGCCCCGCCGCCCCCCCCACCAGCCCCATGCTCTCTTTGGACAGGACGCTGCAGTCCTTATGGAACCAGAATGGACGGGACGGTGGCTTGGCCTCGTCCAACACTGGCAGAGCCACGGCTCGCGCTCCCACTCTGCAGGGTCGGGGCTGGGCCTCCAGGGCAGGCTCCGGGGCCCTGGCACTGGGCTGGCCGGCGGTGAGGCGCCCGGGGGGGGGGGCTCCAAGCAGGAGCCGCTTTCCTCGGGAGCGGGCAGCTTCCACTTCCCTGTCCCCGCCTCCTGGGGCCGCCCTGCTTGGGCGAATCAGAAGGCAGCGCGGAGATGGTCCCCTGCGGGAGGACAGCCGGGCCTCTGTGGGGTTAAGCGGACCCATCAGGAAGTGCACGGCTTTCCTCTGGCCCCGCCCGCCCTCTGTCCCGGCAGCCCGGCAGTCCTGCCACACACTGAATCGGGCGGCCCAGGCTGACCGGTGTCCGGCTAGGTGCCCCAGGAGGACCCCGAGGTAGGCCGGCCTGGTGCCCTTGCTTCAGATGGTTGGGAAGCCGCTGTGGCCCAGCTCAGGCTTGGGGCAGGGAGCGGGGTCTGGAGCAAATACCCCAGGAGGGCATCAGGTGGCCTCGCTCTGCTGCCCTGTCCCCTTCACAGCCACCCAGTACCTGCTGGTCGTTTCACTGGAATTAGCAGCAGGGCATTGTCAGGTGTGGGACGCGTGGACATCAGGCTAGGAAGGCGGGGACCGGGCCAGACACTCCAAAGACCCCAAGTTGCTGGTGTTTTCATTCAATGCTTTGTCTGTTGCTGGGTGGGCGGGCTGACAGGGCAGCGCGAACCTGCTGCCAGCCGCGTCTCTAGGAGGGTGGCCCAGTCCCTTTGGGCTGGAAGCCGGTGTTTCCCACACAGGTCAAAGGCTCAGCCTGCGACGGCGGGGTCAGGGTCTCCGTCCCCACCGCTGGGAGGAGGCCACCACATGGCTGCTCCCGGCTCAGCCTGGCCCTGGAGAGAGTGGTTCCCCCACTGGTAGTGTAGAAGGGAATAGCGGCGGGCAGTTCCAGCGTAGATGCTCCCCTGTCGGAGAGCTGGCCTGACAGTCCCCAAGAGTGCGGCCAAGAGCAGGCCTCGCCTGGGAGGTAGACAGGAGGAGCCTGGACGGCTGGCGTCCCAGAGGCTGGAGGAGGCACGGAGCTGCGTTCCAGGCCAGCCCCGGGCGACACAACCACCCCTCCCAGTGCGCCCGGGGCCCTGGCTCTCCCTCCACCGTGGGCCGTCCACAGTCATCCTTCCTGGAGGGCACCCTGTCACCGAGCCTGACCCGGAGCAGGCCGGCCCGGAAGCTGCTAGGTGACTGTTGCGTCACCAGCTGCGGAAGGAGTGGAGGGGATGGGAGTGGATGTGAGCAGGCACTGCCCCGCGAGGAAGGAGGCAGTCCCGCCAGCACAGCCTGGCGCCTCGGGGGCTGGGGCTGGGATCCCTCCCCCGTGTGCCAGGGAGGTTGTGCTGGTAGGTGGCGCAAACAGCTCCGTGGATAGGGGGCAGCCTCCCGCCTGCCCCGCAGCACTTTGGGGTGCTCTGGGGGGACAGGGCCAAAGGAGGGCCGTAGTGCAGGGGAGCGTGTTCTCCTAGATGCCACCTGACCCTGGAGCATCTCCACGCCGTTCCCCATGCTTATTGGGGTGACCCAGGGAGAGAAAAAGCCCAGGGCGGCCAGAGGGGCGGGAGCAGGGCCGTGAAGGGCGATGCCGGGCGAGCCGATGGGAGGGAGCGGGGGCTTCTCCCTCTCTTGGTGGCCCCTCTCCTGGACACCCCTGGGCTGGGTTCCTGGTCTGGCTCTGCCCAGAGCCCTGGCGGGCGAGGCGCAGGCCTGGCTCCCGGCAATGCCTGCTGCTCAGCCACGGCATCCCTCCCAGCCGCCTGCCCCGACTACGCCATGTCCGACTACGAGAACGAGGACGAGTGCTGGAGCGCCCTGGAGGGCTTCCGTGTGAAGCTCATCTCCATCATTGACCCCGCCCGCATCACGCCCTACCTGCGCCAGTGCAAGGTCCTGAACCCCGATGACGAAGAGCAGGTGCTCAGCGACCCCAGCCTGGTCATCCGCAAGCGGAAAGTGGGTCGGTGCCCATCCCCCACCCCCGTCCCCCGGAGGCCCCCCGCCCCGTCTGCCCGCAGCTGTGGTGCTTCAGGCACAGCTGAGGCCCTGGGAGAGCCGTCCAGACCCCCGCCACTGCAGCCTCTTGGGGTTCTGCAGCCTTGCGTGCCCACACGTGTCCTCTGGGTCGCAGGTGTGCTCCTGGACATCCTGCAGCGGACTGGCCACAAGGGCTACGTGGCGTTCCTAGAGAGCCTGGAGCTCTACTACCCGCAGCTGTACAGGAAGGTCACGGGCAAAGAGCCCACCCGCGTCTTCTCCATGATCATCGGTGAGGAACGGGACATGGACCTGGAGGCACAGGGCCCGGATGGAGGGGCGGGGGATGGTGTGGGTTACAGCCGGCGGCCCCCTCCCCACCTGGTCCCCTCATGGATAAATCGCGTATGAAAGGAAGGGAGCGAGCCGTGTGTGGGAAGGGTGCCAGCTTTGGGCCCGGTCTGAGTGTCACTCCCATCCCGCTCTCCTCCTAACGCTCGTGGAGGGAGCAGAGGCTGGAGGAAAGGGGGACCCGAACTCCGGAGTGGGGAGCAGGTGGGAGGTGGGGTGCACAGGCTGATTCTTGGCTCAGAGCCCCTCCTGCCCAGAAGATCATGTGACCCCGCTAAAGCCATGCCCGAGAGGCCAGGCCTGCTCGCCCCAGCAGCCTGTGAGGCGGCCCCGAGGCGCGTCCCCTGCCTCTCGATCAGGATTAGACAAAGACGGATGGATACCCAGGCCCTGGGCTGCCCTGCCCTGCCCTGGGAGTGGGGGGTGGCGACAGGGCTGGGAGGTGAGTTCACCTCCGGGACGGGGGGCAGCCGCAACTGGGAACTGACCCCTTGGCCGGGCTCCCCTGGAGCTGCTGGTCCTCAAACGGAGGCCGGGGAGGGGCCAGGTGTACCATGCGTCATGTGACGCCCTCTTGGTTCGCAGACGCATCCGGGGAGTCGGGCCTGATGCAGCTGCTGATGAGCGAGGTGATGAAGCTGCAGAAGAAGGTGCAGGACCTGACGGCACGGCTGGGCTCCAAGGATGACCTCGTGAAGGAGCTGAGGGTGAAGGACAGCCTGCTGCGCCAGCACCGGGAGCGCGTGCAGAGGCTCAAGGAGGCCTGCGAGGTGGGCGGCCGCGAGCTCCAGCGCTGCAAGGACGAGAACTACGACCTGGCCCTGCGCCTGGCCCGGCAGAGCGAGGAGCGGGGCGCCGCGCTCATGCGCAACCGCGACCTGCAGCTGGAGGTGCCCTGCGCGGCGGGGCTCCTGGGGTGGGCGGCGGGCGCCAGGGTCCTGGGCTGGTGCTGACAGCCGGTCCCGCAGATCGACAGGCTCAAGCACAGCCTCATGAAGGCAGAGGACGAGTGCTCGGTGGAGCGCAGGCACACGCTGAAGCTCAAGCACGCCATGGAGCAGCGGCCCAGCCACGAGCTGCTGTGGGAGCTGCAGCAGGAGAAGGCGCTGCTGCAGGCGCGGGTGCAGGAGCTGCAGGCCTCCGTCCAGGTGGGGCCCCGGGGGCCGAGCCGGCGGGGCGGGCGCGGGGGGGCCGGCCTGGGCCTCCCAGCCCCACTGTACTGCCGCCCTCTCCCTTCGCACCCACAGGAGGGGAAGCCAGACCAGAGCAGCCCCTACATCCAGGTGCTGGAGGAGGATTGGCGGCAGGCGCAGAGGGACCTCCAGGAACAGACTGCCACCATCTTCTCCCTGCGCAAGGACCTGCGCCAGGCCGAGGCCCTGCGCGCCCGGGTATGCGGTGGGCAGGTGGGGGGTGCGCCCCGGGCCGACTGAGCGGGGCTCCACGTCCCTCCTTCCCCCCGCCTGGAGGCGAGGGCCGGCCTTCCACCTCACCTGGCGCCCGCGCTCCCCGGGCACGTCGGGGCCCAGCTTCGGTCTGGAGCTCTGGGCCAGCGGGGCCACAGGCGGTTCGGCTGACTGCCGTCTCCCGCAGTGCACGGAGGAGAAGGAGATGTTCGAGCTGCAGTGCCTGGCCCTGCAGAAGGACTCCAAGATGTACAAGGACCGCATCGAGGCCATCCTGCAGCAGATGGAGGAGGTCGCCATCGAGCGGGACCAGGTAGGGGCCGCGCAGCCCTCCCCGGACGCAGTGGCCTCTCGGGGATGCAGTTGTCACAGTGGGTTTTCAGGGAGCACGGACAAAAGCAGTTCATGCTCGTTTAGAAACGTGAACGCTAATGAGTTAATCCCCTTCCTCCACCTCTGCCCCACCTGCTGCCAGGAAGTCACGCTCCACCTTCTGCTGTACCTGCCAGCCTTTTTTCAGCGTACTTGTAGTTTCATTTTTGTTTTATAAGAGTGGAAGCTTTCTGACTCGTTTTGCAAAGACTTCTTTCGCTTAAAATGCCACGGGCGCCTTGGCCGGCTGCACTCTTCTGGGTGGGGAGGCGGCGCCCCAGCGCAGGGCTGCACCTGCTTCTTCGTTTCCCATCACGTTCCTGTCACGGCTCGGGGTCGTTTCTGATCAGCTACAGCTGTCGCCTCAGTCACTTTCTGGAGGGTGACTGGCAGTCTGTATAGGAGCCTGAAGAGGTAGATCCCTTTTCCCCGGCAAACTCACTTCTAGAAAGCCCTCTCATGGGAATAACAGAAACGCAGAGAAAGCCCGGCAGATGCGTGCTTCCCTCAAGGCCGTGGGCAGCAGTGCGGTCTGGGGCAGCAGGTGTGAAATGGGCACAGCTCACCTGACAGGACAGCTCCTTCCCGGAGCTGCCCGAGCAGAGCCCCCCTCTGCCTCGTACATGGCCAGCAGGGGCGCGCAGCCTCCGGTGGCACCCAGGGCAGGCCACCCGCCCAGGGACGCTGGCACCTGGCCGCCGAGGTGAGTGGCAGGGTTTTCTCTGGTGGGTCCCGAGTTGGAAGCTGGCACAGAAATTCAGGATGTCCTGTTACTAATCCAGCCCTGGCTGTCGGGGTCGATTGAGGCAGGGGTGTGTGTTAGCTCCTGGATCATTGCTGGACGCGAGGCTGGCTTCCTACAAGTGTGCCTCGCAGCCGCAGCCTCCTGGGCCTGTCACTGTGGGTCATGGGCTGGCCTCCTGGGCTGACCTCAGTGCCCCCGCCATGGGGGACTGGCTTGATAAAGCGTGGGGTGTTCGTCTTAAAGAATGTTACATGGCTGTCAACAATCGTGTTCTTGGTATCAAGCTGCACCCAGGAAGTACGAAACGCACGTGTGGGCACGTGAACACTGCTGAATGTGCCCAGAGAGCAGGACTTGACCCTACAGGGTCAGCAGGGGCTGTTCTCAGGGGTATTATCTTCTTTATATTTTCTGAGCTGTCCACACTTTCCATTCTGAGCCTGTATTGCATTTACAACCCCCAAAACACGAGTGACATCCTCGGTTAAGAAAGGGGAAGAGGCCAGTGCTGGCCCCCGCCCCGTCCCCGGCCATGTTGCTGGAAATTATCCCAGGAGCACTGCTAGAAATAAGGCGGGCTGTGCTGAGAAGTGAGAGAGCCGGGAGGGGAAATGAAAGACCGGGGGGTTGCGGGGGGGCAGGGAGACGGGCCGCGCCTGCCCTGCCCTGCCCTGCCCTGCGCTGCCCCACAGGCCATCGTGACGCGGGAGGAGCTGCACGCACAGCACGCCCGCAGCCTGCAGGACAAGGACGCGCTGCGGAAGCAGGTCCGCGAGCTGAGCGAGACGGCGGATGAGCTGCAGCTGCAGCTGTTCCAGCGCGAGGGCCAGCTGCTGGCGGCCGAGGGCCGCCTCCGGTGGCAACAGCTGGACACGTCCGTCCTGGTGGGCCTCCCCCGGGGCCTTTACGGTGTCCCTCGGTCAGAGAGAGCCATGGCTCTGCCATGGTGGGGCTCTGGGGGTGCGGCCACATGGGGGCAGGTGTGTCCCTAGAGACTGCAGACCCCAGAGGAGGAGCCCCCAAGGGGCCTGGGCCTGGCCTGGCTCGGCCACAGCTCTGCCGCTGGCTCTGGCAGGTCCCCAGACGTTCCTGAGCCCCTCCCTCCTCTGTAAGGTTGCCTGCCCACCGAGCCCTCGTGGAGGTGGGCTGCAGAGCTGGCATAGCTCAGGGCCTGGCAAGGTGTGTGGGGGGAGGGGCGTTCTGGCCAGGGGCCAGGCCCAGCCATGGCCTGGAGGGTGGGCTGGCCTGGGACCCCACCCCGTGCCCTCGAGTGGCTCGGTCTCCCCACAGCCTGCTGACCGACCCCTCTTCTGTGACCACAGAGCTCCGACCTAGAGGACGGCTCACCGAGGAACTCCCAGGAGGTGAGTGTGACTCTGGGGGCGGGCCCAGGGCCAGCCTCACCCCGGACTCCCGGCCACAGCCTCTGCCGGACCACAGTCCCACTGGGTCCCTCAGAAGCTCTGGGAGCTCAGCCCACCACCGGCCATCCTCCCAACGCCCGGCTGGGTAGCGTAGGTCCCTCCCTGAGAAGCCGGCACAGGGGGTGACGGCAGTGGGGAGCGCAGCAGTGGGTGGGCAGCGCTGAGGGTCAGGTCCAGTCCTGGCAGACTGGTGGTCTAACCAGTTGCCCTTCTCTCTTGGGAAGCTCTTGCTCCCCCAGGACCTAGAGGAGGACGCCCAGCTCTCAGACAAAGGTGAGGAGGCGAGCGGCCTGTCCCGGAGGATCTGGCTAAGGCCTCCTTCTGGCCGCAAGCGGGCACCCGTCCCGACCTTCAGCACGCACACCGCACGACGCCGGCACCTGGGGACACGTGCCCCAGCCCTGGCCCATAGACCTCCACAACCCCACTTCACAGATGGGCACACTGAGGCCCAGAGGGATAAGCAACCCCCAAGGTTCCCCAGCCAGCAAATAAGAGCCCCATTGGAACCCGGGGCCCAGGCTTGCAGGTCCGCATCCCACCTCCCACCTTGAGAACACGCCTGGCCATCGCAGCCCACTCAGGCGCCGGGATTGCAGAGTGGAGGCACCCTGCCCTCCAGAGCAGGGAGCTGGGGAGGTAGCCCCTGCCAGGAAGTGGAACAGAGCAGGGAAGGAGGGACAGCTCAGGGTGACTGGGGCCTTAAGGTGGCAGGGGCGGGATCCTTCTGCCTGCCTGGGCACAGGACAGCGAGTGGCAGGAAGATGGCCCAGCGGGGATGACAAGGGGCTGGCTCTGAAGGTGGGTGTCAGACGGGAGTTTGGGAGGATGGGTGGTGGCGGGGGCGCCACCGCAGAGGTAGTGTGTGAAGCCAGATGGACTTCCTCAGCGTCAGGCCTGACCCCAGCTTCTTGAGGGGCGCTGAAAGAGGAAGAGGCAGCAAAGGGAGAAGTAAGTGGTTGGTCTCTCTGCTGCTGCCCAAAGACATGAACTTGAGGCCAGTGAGCCCCCACGTGGGGACAAGCGGGCAGGACCTGCAGGCAGTCAACGGGAGGGGAAGGCTGTTGGCCCAGCCGTCCTGGGAACCCCAACCCAGGGCTGATGTGGCCCCTTACGGGAGGTGGCGCAGGCTTCAGGGTCAGAGGCCAAGGAGGAGGGGAAGACCTGGGCCTGGGCCTTTCCCACCACAATGTCCCCAAGACCTGGAAGCCACAGTCGCCCATCGTGGACAGTTTAGGGGAGCCAGCCCATCCGAGCACTTTTCCTGTGGGTCCTGAGCCCTGGGCCCATCCAGGCCCTGGCAGATGTGGAGGGAGCCCAGCAGCCTGCAGTGTTCTGCTCCCAACGCTGCAGTGCCCCAGCCCTGGCCCCTGCCCAGGGATGAGGCGCAGCATCTGCTCCGGGAGCCAGGAGTGGGAAGTGAGGTCTCTGAGCCCCAGTCCCCATGTCTATACAATGGGAATGCTTGTGGGGTCCAATGAGGACCCAGAAGGTGGCACAGGACTGGCCCGGGCTGGGGGTAGAAGTGCTGGCGAGCGCGATCCTGGCAGGTAGGCAGGACCAAAAGGTACACTCTCCCTTGCAGGCGGCCCCGCCATCCGGGAGAGCCCTGAGCAGCCCTTTGTGGCTCTGCAGAAGGAGCGGCTCTCACTGACCCCCAAGGTAAGGCTGCCTGGGGTCCCTGGAGCCCTGAGAGGCCCCTGGTGTGGGTCTCAGTGTGAATGATAACGAACGAACGGGAGAGCGGTTCCCCGGGGGTGATCTACCTGGACGCCTCGGGGGTGATCACAAGGTCTCTGCCCATGGGCTCCTGGGGTGTGGGTTTTGGAATGTGAAGCTGAGCCCCCTCCCTTCTTGGACGAAGCAGCGGGAGAGGGGGCAGGGAGCAGGCCCATCTTCTGGATGGGGCGCAGCGTTAACCTGAGTGGGAACTCGGCCTCACTGTCCACTGCACGGAGCCCGACGGGAAGGGGGCCGCACCGGACACTGTAGTAGAAGGAACACTGGCCTGGAGCCCATCCCTGCTGGCTGTGCGTGCATCCCAGGCCAGTCCTGTCATCTGAGAGAAAGCGCGTCCAGCCCGCCCGGCCCCCAGTGCGCAGCCCCAGGGGCGGGGGTGGGGCCCACGCGGCGCTGGCCGGAGCCTGAGCCTCGCCCCTCCAGCAGGACGCAGGCCTGAGCGGCGGGGAGCCCCCCGAGAAGGAGAAGGGGCGGCGGCGTCTCAAGGAGAGCTTCGAGAACTACCGGAGGTGGGCCCGCGTGGGCGGAGGGCGAGGGGGGCTAGGGATTGGTGGCCCCGCGCACACCTGCGCCCACCTGCGCCGCCTGGGTCTCCCGCAGGAAGCGGGCCCTCAGGAAGATGCAGCACGGCGCGAGGCAGGGGGAGGTGGACTGGGAGAATACCACGGGCAGCGACAACACCGACACCGAGGGCTCCTAGCCGGCCCCTCCGTCCAGCCGCGCGTCGTGGGAGGAGGACACGGCGCCACCTGGGAGCTGCCTCGCTAGGCCGCCTCTTCCTTGGCGAGCACGGGCTTGTTCTATCTCTGTGTGATGCACGCGCGTGCTGCAGTGTTAAAAATGCATCCCCGTCAATAAACGACCGCAGTCCGGACACCACCGCCTCCGACGGTCTTGCTGCCGCGCGCACCCTCCGACCCCGCGCCGGCCAGCGCGCAACGCCTGCCGCTAGGGGGTAGGCGAGCGCGGCCCGCCGCCGGGACGGAAGCCGAGCAGGGCCGCTTCCATCGCGCGCCCGCTTCCGAGACGGCGGCGGTGTGGCCTCCGCGGGGCGGGGCGGTCTCGGCTGCGCGGGGCGGCTGGCGGGCGGCATGGTGCGGGCGGCGCTGGGCCTCTTGCCGATACTGTTGAGCTGCGCGCGGCCCCGGGGGCCCGGCCTGAGGTGGCTGTGGGGGCGCGGGGCCCGCCTGGAGGCCGCGGAGAGAAGGCGGGCCTGGGGTTGGGGCTGGCGGCGCTTGAGCTCCGAGCCGGGACCCAGGCCGGCGCACTACCAGCTCGTCTACACCTGCAAGGTGGGCACGTGGCGGGGGCGGGGCCGGGGCCGGGCCCACACCTGTGCCTGGCGCAGGACGGCGCTGCGGGACGGCGAGGAAGTGTGAGGTTGTCCTCAGGGGGCGGGGCCTTCCAGGAGAGGGGTGGGGCTATCACTCGGGGGGCGTATCCTTCTGGGAGAGGGCGGGGGGCATGCGGGGGTGTGGCTAACCCGGGGGGCGGGGCCTTCCAGGAGTGGTGGGGGTATCACGGGGGGAGGGGGCGGGTCCTTCTGGGAAGGGCGGGGCGGGAGCAGGGCTTCACCTCCTAGTCTCCACCAGGTCTGTGGGACCAGGTCCTCCAAGCACATCTCCAAGCTCGCCTATCACCAGGGTGTGGTCATTGTGACCTGCCCCGGCTGCCAGAACCACCACATCATCGCCGACAACCTGGGCTGGTTCTCGGACCTGTATGGGAAGAGGTGAGGCTACCCGGGAAGGGTTGGGGACAGAGGTCTATATTCCAGTGCTGGCCTGGTCCGTCCTGAGTCTGGAGCCCCACCCAACCTCCCTGGGGCACCGTCCTTCTAGTGAGGATTACAGAGCCCACATCTCCAGCCCAGCTTCCTTATCAATACAAGAGATGTAGTTGAATTTGAAATTCAGATAAAACACAAGTAACTTTTTAGTAAAAGTATGCTCAAGATTGGAACATGTTTTGATTTGCTAAATCTTCCACCCTAGATCAGCTCCTTCAGCCTGGTTCACTGCCTGACTTCTGCCCTCACTGACAGCCTGTGGGGGCAGGTAGGACCTGGTTACATGTCAGGGCCACGGGCCTGCCCTAAAATGAGGGCGTCAGACTAGGCTGACTCTTACAGGCAACAAATTGCCTTTCACCCTGTGGTTCCTTCACCCTACTAGGCGCTCCTTCCTGAGTGCCCGCTGTGGGCAGGGATCCTGGCATGCACTGAGTGCCCGCTGTGGGGCAGGGATCCTGGCATGCACTGAGTGCCCGCTGTGGGGCAGGGATCCTAGCATGCACTGAGTGCCCGCTGTGGGCAGGGATCCTGGCATGCACTGAGTGCCCGCTGTGGGCAGGGATCCTGGCATGCACTGAGTGCCCGCTGTGGGGCAGGGGTCCTGGCATGCACTGAGTGCCCGCTGTGGGCAGGGATCCTGGCATGCACTGAGTGCCCGCTGTGGGCAGGGGTCCTGGCATGCACTGAGTGCCCGCTGTGGGCAGGGATCCTGGCATGCACTGAGTGCCCGCTGTGGGGCAGGGATCCTGGCATGCACTGAGTGCCCGCTGTGGGCAGGGATCCTGGCATGCACTGAGTGCCCGCTGTGGGCAGGGATCCTGGCATGCACTGAGTGCCCGCTGTGGACAGGGATCCTGGCATGCACTGAGTGCCCGCTGTGGGCAGGGATCCTGGCATGCACTGAGTGCCCGCTGTGGGCAGGGATCCTGGCATGCACTGAGTGCCCGCTGTGGGGCAGGGATCCTGGCATGCACTGAGTGCCCGCTGTGGGCAGGGATCCTGGCATGCACTGAGTGCCCGCTGTGGGGCAGGGGTCCTGGCATGCACTGAGTGCCCGCTGTGGGGCAGGGATCCTGGCATGCACTGAGTGCCCGCTGTGGGCAGGGATCCTGGCATGCACTGAGTGCCCGCTGTGGGCAGGGATCCTGGCATGCAGCTTTCTTGTCCTCTGCTGACACCGGTTGGTTGACTGCACCAGACTTGGGGGTGTGTGTGAGGTGGAGTGGTCAGGGCCCTGGGGCTGCAGGGTCAGCCTCACCACCTTGTGGAGAGCAGTGGGGGGGCAGTGGTCAGGAGCCTCCTGGCTGCATGGCCCCGATGCCACACCAGCACAGGGACTCATGTGCTCGAGCCTGGCCTGGGGTGCCCTCGAGGGACCAAGATGCGGGACAGCTTCGGGGCCTGGAGTGTCACGGCACCTCCGTCTTTCTCAGGAATATTGAAGAAATCCTGGCGGCCAGAGGGGAGAAGGTACGCCGAGTGGCTGGCGAGGGGGCCCTGGAGCTCGTTTTAGAGGCTGCGGGGCCCCCTAAATCCACCACTGCTATGGAAGGGGCTGAGGACCAGGATCCCACCCACCCTGGCAACAAAGAGGCCAGCTGACCTGCCTTTTGCCTCCAAGAAGGATGCTCCGGCCCTGAGCCACGCTGGACTTGCCTGTTTCTATCAATAAACCAACATCACTTGCAGATGCTGGGACCTGGGGCTCTCCTGTCATCCCTGGTTCTGGCGTCAGAATGACTCACAAGAAGCCCCTCCAGGCTGCAGGCCAGGGCCTCCTGTGGCTGCTGGCCATGTCTGAGTGGGAAGGGGCTGGATGTGGAGTCTGAGCCCCTCCTGGCTGTGGCTGTGTGGCCTTGGGCAGGTCACTTTGCCCCTCTGAGCCTTCGTCTTCCTGTCTGCAGATGAAGATGCTCACGGTGCCACCTCGTCAGGAGTATAGGTGGAAAGATGGGACTCAGGACGGGCACGGGGTGGCTCAGCCCCGCCACGCCCCCAAGTGTCAGGGCCCCAATGTTTTGTTTTTTTTTTTTGCCACGCCACATGGCGTGTGGGATCTTAGTTCCCCAACCAGGGATCAAAACCGTGACCCCTGCGCTGGAAGCGGGGAGTCTTGACCACCGACGGTCAGGGAAGTCCCAGGGCCCCGATCTCGATGGCCCGTTAGCCACTGTTCTTCCTGGGAGTGGGGTCAGCACCCCCAAGCCCCACCGGGGGTCCTGTCCCTCTGGCCAGACACAAGGAGGCCCTGTAGATCCTTCTGTGCCGCCTGCCGTCTCCTCGACGCCCCCTGGATGGCACTGGTGAGCCGGTGCCAACCTCAGCCCTGACCCTTGGCCACTGGCCAAGCCAAGTCAGCAGGCTGGGCTGCTCACCGTGGCTGCAGGCGGGCCAGGCGGCCATGGTGGCCAGCGGAGTGGGAGCTGGGCTGCTGTGGGCCTGGCGGTGGGCTGCCTGCCCCACAGAGTGTCCCCCTCCCCGGGGCTGTGCAGTCTGTCTCCCAACCTCGTTTGCCCGCCTTCTCAGGATGTTCCTGTGTTTATGAAAGCATGTTCGTTTCCAGAAGGTTCTGGGCTGTGTGACCTTCAACATCAATCACCGGCCACAATCTCGCAGGATCCCCGCAGGATCCGAGCTCCTGACGGCGCCCCCATCAGCACGGGCCTCGGCACTGCTCTCCAGGCGCCAGCAGCTCGTGCTCCGACTCGAATACCCCCCGTTCTTCCCGTGGTGAACAACCCCCTATTATCCTGCCCAGAGCCTCCTGTGACATTTGCGGAGTCAGTCATGGCATACAAGCCGCCCCGGGCGTGCTCCTCCACGGAGGCCCTGAGGGACCCGCTGGCCTTGAAACGCCAGAGCAGCGGGGCCTCGCTGCCGCCACAGGGTTGGAACCGGGTGTGGGGCGGCCCAGGGAGCTGGCCAGACTCTGAGAACGCAGAGCGGGAACCCAGGAGGGCCACGCAGGCCAAGCCCTCCCTCCATGGGCGGTCTGGACATGGCTGCTCGCCACATCTTTTTATTGTCTGCTTTCTGACGTTTTGACATCTGGGCTCTCTGACCCTGGAGAGCTGGTCAGTTCCTGGACACGGCAGGGCGAGTGCACCCAGGGCAGGTTCCGGACGACTCGGGCAGCCCCTCCACCCAGAGCCACTGAAGACCTTCTCACCGGCCGAGCAGGCCTGCTGGCCCTGCCTCACTATTTCTTCCCACAGAAACCACAGGAAAGGCTCCGGCCCATCCTCCCCTGCCTCCTGACCAACCCTGGTGCTTCCCCGTGTGGCCCCCGCCCAGCCGCCGTCCATCTCCAGTCCCTTCTCAAGGTGCCCCTGGCTCTTTCCACGCCCCCCCCCAACTATCTTCCATCCCTCGTTCCTGGCCAGGACCCTCTCCAAATGGTCAGATTAGGGTATCTGGGCCAACCTTCTGTGATCCTGTGACAGCACGTCCGCAAGTGTAGTCTTCTGAGGACAGCTTGATGGGCAACGCCGGGTTCCAGGACATCAAACAAACTTCTTCCTGCAGGACTTCTCAGAGCCTTTAGCATCCTGGCCTGGCTGTGAGCCACTGAGAGGCATGGTGCCCCGCGATATTTCCCGGAGCACTGAGAACTCTCCGGGGTGGGAGGTTGGGGGCTCTACCCTTCCCCATATGGGCCTTGTTCTCAACCACCTTCCCTTTTCTTTACTTCACCCAAAAGAGGCTGCAGGATGGCAGGCTCAGTAGGGAGGCCTGAGGTTCCCTGTGCCCCGCTGGGGGCTGCCCCACACTGCACTCCACGCCTTCCAGCAGCCTCGTCTCGGCACCAGAGCTCCTCTGGGAGGGGAACGTGGGGCTCAGGGCTGAGGTGTGGGCTTTGGAGGACACTTGGGCTCCCACGCCAGCACCCTCACCGGCTGTGTGTCCCTGGGATTGCCGCTTCGCCCCTCTGAGCCCTAGCCCCGCCCCCCCATAAACGCAGCAGGCCCGAGCCCGTGTGCGGGGTGGGCGGGAGCAGGGCCAGCCTGAGGGGGCAGGAGGGCGCTGCTCCCCGGCCCCAGGCCCTGGCACGGTGCAGGCTTGCTCACCCAGGTGGAGGAGTCACTGGGCCTCTGAAAGCACCAGCACCTGTGCCAGCCCTCATCCTGACATGACAGTTTTCGCTTGGCAAACTTTATTTTTTTCAGGAAAAACAGAAGAACAAATGTACCTCTTGGGTTGGAAAGGACCCCTTGACAACATGGCAAACACACGTGTGAGCAATAAATACGCACGTACATTCGGGTGTGTGGGGCGGCCAAGCAGGAGCCTGTGCTCTGACCTCTGACCCCACACCTGCCGCCCTACCCTCGCCCTCGGGGGCCCCTCCGCCCAGAGCGCCCCGGGCTGTACTGTACCGAGGGGCGGGGGCCCGGCGGCCTCCCCAAGCTCAGAGGGCGGGACCTGGGGCTGGGTGAGGCGCCACGCAAGAGGAGGGCGGCCGGGGGCCGTGGGGCTGCGGCTCGACCCAGGGACGCTCCAGGAGAGCTGGAGGTGGGCCCTACAGGAGGCGGGCTGAGGGGGGGGGGTTCTGGGCGAGGGCGCCGGCCACGGTCTCCCCAGAGGCCTGTCTCCTGCCCAATCCCGAGGGCCGACTCACCCCACGGGAGAAGGCGTGATGTCATCTCGCCCCACGGTGGGGTTGAGGGCTGGGTGCTCGCACCTGCCGCCCACCCTGGCATGGTCAGGGTGCAGACCCCTACCAGCTGGTGTTCCCAGAACCGGGCCGGCTCAGTTCCTGAGCTCTTGGGCTTGGAGCTGAGGAATGTGGAGCTCACCCCCTTCCCTCCCCGCCCTGCCGGCTCAGGAGCACGTGCCTGGTGGGGCTGGGGACCCCACATAGGAGCCACTGCCTCCACTGCCTGGCAGGCTACAGGCTTCCTGGGACTGGCCTCCTCCTCCAGGCCGGGTAGGAGGGAGGGGAGAGGGGCTGGGAGGGGGCCCTCCCCAGGGGTGAGGCCGGCTTCAGGAGGACAGAAACGCCCGTGCCGCTGGTGGCCCCAGAGAAGAGGCTTCAGAGACACCTTTGGGGGTTGGGGTCAGCGGGGTTTTCACATTTGGCCGGGCGGGGGGCAGGGCGGGAGCGTGGAGGTCTGGACAGCACCGGGCTTTGGGGCCGACATGCTGAAGGCCCGGCCTGGGGCAGGGGCAGGGCGAGGGCGGGGCGGGGCGGGGCGGGGCAGGCCTGCAGGAAGCTGCGTACCATACCGAGAGGGGCCGGCGCAGGACAGGAGTGGGCCCTGGCCCGAGCCTGCTGCCCTGGGGAGGGGACGCCACGGGGGCCGCGTGCCCAGCGTCCGGCTCAGTGAGATGGGCTGGGTGGCTCAGAGCCTGCCCTCAGCTGTAGCCTCGGGAGGATTTGGCTTCACGGGGGGTGCTATGGGCATCCTGGACATTGGTGAGCTCCCCCGGGCCGCCGCCCCGGTCCAGGAAAGGGGGTGGGGCGGGCCCGGCTGCGGGTGCGAGGCCTTAGCTGGCGCCGGGCTGGCACTGCTGCCGGGGCTCGGGGGGTCCGCCCACCTCCTGCTCCGGGCTCCCAGCGAGGTCCACCCGCTGCTCGTCCATCCGCTTGGCCTGGACCCTCTGGATGAGGCTGAAGAAGTCCTCGTCGGGCATGGTGGGGCCACGGGGCAGCACGTCCGGTGGCGGGCAGCGCTGGTCGTCGATCCTGGAGGACTGGGCAGACGTGGACACGCGGGTCGGCGGCCTCGTTTCCCCAGGCCTTGGAGGGCCCAGCCCAGCGCCTGGGCCCGGCGCTCAGAGGCCCCAGGGACAACTCGGCAGCAGTGCCAACTCAGGAGGGCCTCCCTGGGAATCAGCTCCAGGGCACAGCTGGGAGCCCTGACCCCGAGAACGACCTACCCGGCGGGCGAGCTGCTGTGGGAGCCTCCCAGGCCTGCTCTTAAGGCCGCCAGACCGTGGTGTGTTCACGAGCCCCAGGGACAGAACGGGGCTGCAGCTCCCGGAGCTGGTGGTGCCGAGCCCCCCAGGGCCCCCTCGGGTCAGGGGGCCGGGAGCCAGCATAGCCTGTGGGGCGCGTGCGTGTGGGCGGGGGTTCTCGTAGGGGCTGCTTTTGAGGCTCCTTGGACTCGCCCAGAGCTGCACTTTCCTCTCCTCCGTGGGAAGGAATGTCACATCTGGAAACCTTCCAGCTTCCTGCACGGGGGGGGCTATGAAGCTGCCCCCTCCCCAGCCATTTCACTGAGGGTTTCCTGACCCTGAAACTCCACCTGCAGTTCTGCCCCACCCAGACTGGTGGGTGGCTGCACCCCATGGTGTCGACCAGACCCCTCCTGCCCTCTGCACTCTGGGGGTGCTGCCTGGCTCTCGGTTTTCTCCATCCAAATGTGGAAGGCTGGAGGAATACCCGGTGGCGCGCCCGGCTCCAGGCTCCTGCACTGTAGGGAGGGGCCAGCCTGAGGATGTCCTGGGGTGACCTACTCAGGGGGTCCAGGAGGAGGCCCACGGGTCTGAGCACCCACAGGCACTCAGAGACACTGGCTGAGCCAGCCTGGGATCCAGTCCCGCGTGACGCACCCTGAGACGGAGGGCCCAGGCCCTGCGTGGAGCCTCCCGGGGAGGGGCCCTGAGCTGACCGGGGCCGAGGGGCCTGGGGGGCAGGCGGGAGGAGGGTGGCGGAGCCCACCTGGCACTTGATAAGCATGTTGAAGAACTCGTCCCCCGGCTCCTGGGGGTCCCCGTCACCACGCAGGTGGCCCAGATTGTTATGGGTGATACGCAGCCCGGGGAGGCTGCCCACGCTGGCCCGCTGGTCGTCCAGGCGGCGGCTCTGGGAGCTGGCGATGAGGTCGAAGAACTCCTCGGTCTGGGGGGAGGCCGTCAGCGAGGGCTGGCCTGCGGGGCACAGGGGGTCAGGCCCGGGGAGGCAGGGACCTAGCCCACTGTGCCCCCGGAGCCCCCAGCAGCCTCTCTGCCGACCCCAAACCCCAGCTGCTCTCCGCCGCTCCTGCCGTGGGCCCGACGCCCGCCTTGAGGGCCTCCAGGGGGTGACAGAGCAGAGAGCCTGGCTTCCCGCACCCGCTCCGAGACCGCTGCACCCCGACACGGTGTGTTCCGGAGGGTGGGATGATTACACGTTTTCCGGGACGCAGCTTTGGGCAAGGTGGGGACATGGGGCTCACGGTGACAGGGGGGACGCCCCGCCCTCGGAACACTGCAGCGGAGGGAGGGGACCGGCGCCGGCCCCCGCGGGCTCACCAATCCTCTCCTCCAGGGTGGGGGCGGCCGTGGCTTCAGCGGCTGCGGGCTGACCCTCCTCCAGGGGACAGCGCTGGTCGTCCATGCGGCTGCTCTGGAACTTGCTCAGCAGGTCAAAGAAGCACTCCTCGTCGGAGGAGGGGGCCCGGGGGATGCTCTGGGGGGCGGGACGGGCAGTCAGTGCTGGCTCTAGGCCAGCCACAGGTGGCCCTGCTGTGGTCACCAGCCCCTCACAGACCCCCGGACACAGCCAAGTGCTGCTCGGCTTGGGCCCCTCCCGCTCCCAGCACCACCCCTGCCCCCCCTTCTCTCCTTCCTGGTGCCCCCCGGGGGCCCCTACTGGGCACTCGTGTCAGCCGCCTGCAGTGAGTGCCACCCATGCCTGTGCACCTCTGGAGCCGCAGCACAGCGCTCACCAGTGTCTGCTAAACAAACGAGTGAGTGAGGGACTAGCCCCTGGGCAGCCCGTGATGCACCCTGGAAGTGGCCGGAGCCAGGGCCCTGGCAGCGGTGATGCTGGACCCAGTTGTGCCAGCCATGTCAGGTCATACCACCAAAGGCAAGGAGCCCGAACTGGGGAAGGCGAGGGCTTCTGTGTTCCCAGTCCCACCCCTTGTGGGGTTTGGACAGTTTTATAAGGTCCCCAGAGAACAGCAGATGTGCGCGGGCCACGCTAGAGACAGTGCTCTCATCCCCCAGCCCCTCCCTCCGTGTGCTGGCTGAGGCGGGAGTGTGGTGGGCCAGGGTCTGCTCTGGGTGGCTGGGGAGAGCCAGGACGCCAGGCTGGGGGCCCTGGGTTGGTGGTTGGACCACAGGGGCTCTGGAGGATGCCCTCAGTGAGCATAAGTGTGCAGCCTGGGGGCTTCCCTGGTGGCGCAGTGGTTGAGAATCCGCCTGCCAGTGCAGGGGACGCGGGTTTGAGCCCTGGTCCGGGAAGATCCCACATGCCGCGGAGCAACTAAGCCCGTGCACCACAACTATTGAGCCTGTGCTCTAGAGCCCACAAGCCACAGCTGCTGAGCCCATGTGCCACAACTACTGAGCCCACAAGCCACAAGTACTGAAGCCCGCATGCCTAGAGCCCGTGCTCCGCAACAAGAGTAGCCACCGCAATGAGAAGCCCGCACACCACAGCGAAGAGTAACCCCCACTCGCCGCAACCGGAGAAAGCCCGCGCGCAGCAACGAAGACCCAATGCAGCCAAAAAAATAAAAATAAATTAAGAAAGAAAAACTTACATTAAGTGGGCAGCCTGGGCAACGGGGAGGGCTGACCTTGGGCTAAGCCAGCTGACCCGGGCAAGTCCCACTGCTGGGTCAGAATGGGGGGAGGGGCCGCAGTTCTGAGGCAGTGGGTGGGATAGGGTGAGACCAGGTCCCTGGGTCAGGCTGAGCCCCAACGGGCAGGGTGGCCTCAGTTCACACCTCCATGGAGGGCGTGGTCTCTCAGGGGCTGCCCAGAGGGCAGGACCAGAGCAGGCCCACCCCCAGCGCCAGCCTCACCAAGCCTGGTCCAGGGCCCTGCGGGCTGACGGCTGGATGGAGTGGCTTCCAGAGGACACTCTGGGCGCTAATCGGCACCCCACTCCCTCCCCCCACCCCGAGAAGCTGCCCCCCCCCCCCGCCCAGCCCTGGCCCGTGCATCTCCTGGCTGGCTGGCTGGCGGCCGCCTCGTCGCTCAGAGCCCTGCCTGAAATGCGTGACCCCAGAGCTCCCGACAACCCAACACCAGCCCGTTTCACAGGGGAGACTGGGGCCCTGGAAGCTGGCCCCGCCTGAGCTCCCAGAGCACAGTGAGGGCCGCTCCAAGCTGCGCTCAGGCCCTGGGGCAGTGAGGCGTCCGAAGGCCGGGAGGACCCGCTGGCCGACATGGGCAGGGAGGGGCAGCCGAGCAGGTGGTCCCACCGACCTGTGCCGACAGGTGGCAGCTCGGAGGAGACCCCACCGGGCTCAGGCTCTTGGGTCGCACCTCCCCACCCCCTGCCTGGCCAGGGCGGGCCCAGAGCCAAGGCCGGAGCCAGGGGGTTCAAAATCCACCCCTGAGGGCTCTGCTCTCCTGTGGTGCCCAGGAAACCTGGAGGGAAGGGAGAGCCGGTGCTCAGGGGCCCATAGGGGCCTTGGCCAGGGGGCTGCACCTAGTCCTGGCCTCCTGGGGACCTGCAGGCCCGGCAGAGAGTGGCTGGGGACCAGCGTCAAGGTGGGGTCTACGGAGAGGTGCCCCCCCAGGCGCTCGTGGGCTCTGCTCACAGGCTGGGGGCCCCCGGCTCCGCCAGGTGTGGGGTGAGCACAGCATCTGGCCCACTGCAGGGGGAGCTGTTGCTGCCACCCCCAGCCCAGCATCCGGCCCCAGCTGGGATCTCCCAGGTGAACCATGGGCCAGGTGAATGGAGCCAGGCCCCTCCCAGGAAAGGTGTGACCCGGGGGTCCCACTTCACTGGACGCACGTGTCCCCAACACTCCTCCAGCCTCCCCTGGGCTGCAACTCGGGTTCAAGAGAGGCACCTGAAGGAGAGGGGGGTTTGCTGTAGGCCTCTCACGGCGCTATCACCACCGTGGCCAGGGCTGGGCTGAGGGCCCCGCCGGTCGTCCAGACAGGCTCCCGAGGCACTGCGCCACAGCCATCCCAGCCTGAGACCGGGGACTGGCCCGGGGCCTGGCAGCTCTCACCCTCCCCGAGCCCGGGGCCACCTGTGAAGGGTGGGCGCCCCCTCGTGCAGGGCACTGCTGGCCTGGGACCACAGGCACAGGGGGAGGCCCACGCCCCTCCCTCAGGACACCGGCCTGAATCCCAGGAGGACACGTTCAGGGGACCTGGAGGCCACCCCATGCCCGCCCCCCATCCTCTGCCGGACTCGGGCTCCCTCCGCCCGGAGGTCAGAACTCCCTGAGGCTCACTCCAGCCCCACCGCAGAGGTTTCAGCCCATCTTCTCCCCGGGAAGAAGGAGCCAGCCCTGGTCGTGCAAACTCTCCCCTCCAGCCGGCCTGGCCAGTTCCCCAGGGCTGCAGCTGCCCTGGCTCCCGAGCTGCCCAGGACAGGGACGTCTGAAGGCAGGTGAGTGCGGGTCCACACACGGGACTCACCCCCACTGAACTGGCCCGGGGGAGGCTGCCGGGAAGCGGACCGCTTGCCCCCCGGCTGACCACCCACCCGCCCCGGCCCCCCAGGAGGAGCGCTCTGCCGCCTAAGTCCAGCTCCGACAGGCTGCGAGCCTCCAGCCGTGTTAGGGACCCCCACCCACGCGGATCCGCAGCCCTGTCCGCCAGCAGCCAAGTGCCTTTGGGTGCTGGGCCACGTGGAGCCCAGGCAGGACGCCGAGGCCCCTGTGCCACTGCCCTGCCTGCAGCGCCCAGTGCTGCCTCACAGCAGAGACCCACTGGCTCTGTTAGCTTGATGCTTAAATAGGACCCAGGGCGAGGGCCCCGCCCCGTCCCCGCCCACCCGCGCTGCGCATGCGCCCGCACGCACGCGCACACGCACGCACACACACGCACACGCACACTGCGTAAACACTCGGAGATGGATTTCCCTGAGCACAGAGCCTGTGGGCAGTCACAGCAGCAGGGCGAGGGGATGAAACCTGTCTGGGGAGCACGTCCTCTCTGAGAGCAGCCCCGGCCTCCTGCCCAGCCTGGAGAGGAGCCGGACGGGTCGGTGTCCTTTCCCATTCTGGGCCTCGATGGTCACGTGGCCTGACACCCTTACCCCTGCAGAGCCGCAGCACCACACAGTAGCCCCCTTGGCTTCTGCCTGGCCCCAGACCAAAGCCCCTCGGCTGCAGTGCCCTCCCTGGCCTCCTGCTGCCGCCTGGGTGTCCCTTTCTTGCTCCAGGAGGTCGTGGAGTCAGCGTCAGCCTGGCCCTGGAGCCAGCAGGGGCTGACCACCCGAGGCACCTGGGTAGTCCCGGCAAGAGAGGTGAGGACAGGACGAGGACACCAGAGGCCCCTCTTAGGGCCCGCTCTGTCCTGCCCCTTCTGTAGTGGGTTCAGAGCTGCCGGCCCCTTCCATTACAGCCCTGGGGACAGACGGCCACCACCAGCAGCCTGGGACTGGCCCTCTGAGGACGCCTCCTGTCGGGTGCCTGGGTGGGCACGGGGGCTCAGCCCACCAGCGGGGTCCAGGCCTCCAGCTGGGGCCAGGCTCAGAACCCTGTCGTAGGAACTTTCTCCAGAGACACCACCATGGCCCAACACCTTGACGTGTTCTCTTTGGGGGCCGACCTGTGGGTGCCAGGAGCTGACCCTGGCCTAGGAAGCCCAGCCCTAGCGTTCCTAGCTGGACGTCCTCAAGCCATTTCCTTCTACCCTGAGCCTTGGTTCCCCCTTAGGGCTGCTGTAGACGAGGCGCACGTGGCGAGCCTGAGCCTCGACTGCCGTCTATCTGGCAGAAGAGGTCCCGGAACTGCAGCTACAGGGACGCGGCTGGGCCAGGGCTCCCAGACGGGACGGGCAGGGGCTCTCGCAGCGCTGGTCTCCGCCCGTGGCAGCCGCAGTGTGTCGGGGGGGCCTGGCTCACCTCCCCGGGCCCCGCCTCTGGGGCCCAAGGCTCTGAGGCCCCCAGATGGGAGGTGGGGTGTACAGCTTTGCCTCCGTCACCTCTTTGGGAAGCCTTCCAAGACAGCCCTCGTGCGGGGAGGCTGGTGTGACTTAGGGATGCGAGAGAATCAGAAAGACAAGTCTCTCTGCACTCCCTGCTGCGGGGCGGGGCGGGGGGCGGGGCTAGGCAGCTGGGGTGCAGGCGCTGCCCTCCTCGCTCAGCCCCCCTTTCACAGCATGAACAACAGGGTGTGGGTATGGACGCCGCCGTCACCTGGTAAGTATGGTCTTGGGTGAAGCCAGGCGGTGGGGGCCATGAACAAAGGCCAGGCCTCTGCTCGGCCTTGGGCAGGCCTTTCCTACTCCAGAGCCCACTGTGGCTCCCCAGTGCCCTGGCAGGGGTCCTTCCCTGCCCAGACCCTCTCTGGCTGGGCCGACTCCAAGACTCCCCCTGACCTTTGGGGCCGGCCCAGCCCTGCTCCCCATGCCCGGCCCCTCAGACCACACCCAGCCACCCTCCTCAGATCCCGCAGCCCCCACTGTGCCGGTGGCAACACCCTTGCACTGCCTGGGCCCTTGCACTGCCTGGGCTCAGGGTCGGGGAGGGGCCTGACAGGGCCTCCTGCCCCGAGCAGGGATCCCGTCCCCCTCCCCAGGCCCCTGTGCCCTCCCCCGCTCACCCCACTCCCCGGACACAGACTCTGGCCATCCTCTGGCCCATCCAGTGGCGCTGGGGTCAAATGGGGTCAGCGGAGGCTGCCCCAGGCTCACGGGAAGACGGGTGCAAAGCAGCCATTTGGGGCTAAGAATACCCCGCACGGCACCCACGCCCCTCAAAGGCGGGGAAGGTGCTGATTAAACCCTTGGAGGGAACTCTTTTTAGACTAATTCTCGGAGGCTTGGACGCAGGTGTTCTGTGCATGGGGGGCTCCAGGCTGACCTCTGAACCTGGGCGTGGCCGGGCACATGCCCCTCTGTGCCCCCCCGTACCTGACCTGCTCCTGAGAGCCTGGAGAAGCCAGCCAGGCTCCTGGGCACCGTGCGACACCTGCCAGGCAGCAAGAAACCAGGTGCGTCCCTCCATCCCCCACCTGTCCGTCTACTCGATCACTAGTCCACCCACCCCTCAGCCGTCCATCCCCACTCATCTGTCCACCAGACCCCGTCTGTCTGTCTACGTCTGTACACTGTGTCCCCAGGACGAGGCTGCTGGCTGGGCCTGAGGACCTGAGCTGCACCCCCCAAGCTGTCCTGCAGACCCTTCCTGGGCTGCCTGTTGCCCCACCACCACCAGCACGAGGCCTCCCGTCCAGCTGATGAGTAAACCCTGTCCCTGCCCGGGGTGCCCCGGGCTTTCAGCAGGCCCTGTGCCCACCAGGTCCCAGGGGACAGCCCAGGGCCATGACCTCAGCTCCCTGGAGAGGCCTGGCCCGGCTTCCAGGTGGACCGTGTAGGATGCTGTGCAGGATGGGCAGTGGAGCCCCTCGCGGCTCCCTGTGGGCCCCTGGGGAGAAGTCGCCTACCGTGCGAGGCACCTGCACCCGGACGTCCGCGCTGTCCAGTGGGGAGTGGCCACCCTCCCGCGGCCTCCTCTCAGCAGCGTCCGGCCCTTCCTGGTACTTCCTGCTCCTCACGGGGGCGGGGAGCAAGTCCCTGCCCGGCCCCCGCCAGTCCCCCGCGTGGTGGCTGTCTCCATTCTGCTCCTGGGGAGGGGGGGAAGACCGGGCGTGGGAGGGGGCTGGGCCGCCAACGCCCCCCAGCCCAGGACCCCAAGAGGGGCTGAGCAGATGCAGTCAGCCCCGTTTCACTGACCCACACGGAGGTGCTCCGGGGCCCGAGGAAGAGGGAGCTGCCAGCAGCCTGGGGGCAGGGAGAGGCGGGGCGGGGACTGGAGGGGCTCTGACCACCCCGAACGTCCACCTGCCCACACTAAGCGATGGGTGACCGTGGGCGGCGCTGAGCCTTGTCCCCACGGTGGGTCCCCGTGGCTGTCCACAACTGAACCCAGTGTGCACTGGAGGGACTGGAGGCTCCGAGAGGCCAGGCCACTGCTCCTGGGCCACACAGCACCCACCCTGGCAGGTACAGAGCGGCCCCAGGGCCCCCAAATCTGTTTGGGGTCTGTCAAGCCCCCACTGCTCCACCCATAACAGCTCTGCTTCCCCCTGGAGAAGAGCCCGAGTGAGGAGGGAGCAGACGGAAATGGGGACCAGCCAGGACGCTGGGGTCTACAGCATGTAAGGAGCCGGGGGCCTGGGTGGCGGGACCACGGTGAGAGGCAAGGGAGCAGCCCCCGGTGCTGCGGGGTCTTCTGGGGCCCTCTCTGGGCACATGGCCCATCCAGGGTCCTGGGCCGCACGGGGCACATCTGTCGCCCCTGGCAGGGACATGACGCAGACAGGAGCCCTGGCGGGTGCTGGCAGCCCGGCAAACACCGCGCCAGCCTCATTATCCCACTGCGCACGCTCTGCTTCTAACTGTAGGCGGCTGTCGCTTGGCTGCCACCTGCCCCACGTGCCCCCGGCCTCCCGCCCTGAGCCCCACTCACCCGTTCCAGGGGGAGCCTCAGCAGGTCCCAGGTTTCCGCGCTCAGCCTCTGTGTCCTCTTGGGCCTGGCCCCTGCAAGGCAGCAGGCCCAGTCAGCCGGCGCCGGCCCCGGGCCTCGAGGATCGCGAGCTTCCCACCTCCCAGCCCACGTGGGGGCCAACGTGGCGTCTGCACGAGCGCCGCACCCCCGACTGGACAAGCACGCAGGCGCCCAGGTGGGGCCGACCGTGCAGGGGCCCCCGTTAGCTCAGCTCCCGAGCTCTGGGCCCAGCTCTTCCCCGCTCGCCTTCGCCTCCACCGTTCCCTCTCCTCAGATACGCTTCCTGCGTCTACACAGCCCCGGGCCTCAGCCTTGGCTCAGCTGCTCCCCACACCCTGTGCCCGCACACCCTCACCCCGCCCACACCGGGGCAGCCCAGGTCCTCGGGGGGGGGTGGGCTGAGTGAACTCTCCTCTGAGGGCTGGGCCTGGCGAGGCCAGGAAGCACAGTGGGCAAAGTGACCGAGGCCTCCGGCACCAGCGGACACCCTGGGGGTCGCGTCTCGGCACCACTGGCCTTGGACCCGTCACCCACCCTGCGGAGCTCAGCCCCCTCCACGCCCCCCACCTCGACGCCCCCGTCAGATGGTGCCGGCGGACACACTGCCCGCAGCGCAGGGGGACTGGAAAGCATCTCATGGCCCCTGGCACGTCTCGGGCGCCCAGCAAGCTGCAGCCGTGGATGCAACGGTTCGCTCTCCATCCCCACCGCCAGTGCCCGCCGCCCACGGCTCCGCTCGTGAAGCTAAGCTGCTCTGTGCACGCCTGCGGTGCAGCGTGGGGAGCCAGACCCAGAGCCCGCCCTGTCCAGCCCCTTGCTGCGGCCAGGCGCACACGCCACAGCGAGCGGCCTCGAGGGGTGGGCGGGGAGTCCTCCACCCGGCCCCCGACCCCAAGCCTGGCCTGGGTTCCGGGCCCACACCCACTGCCTGGGACACGGTCCCCAGAAGGGAGCCAGCTCTGGCGCTCGGGCATTCAAACCGGCCCAAACCAAACATGCAGAGCTTCACAAGAACTAACTGGGCAAGTGGCCTGCAGCGGCCGGCGAGGGCGGCCGTGCTCTCCTCCCTGTCCTGGCCCCGGGCCCTGAGCAAGCCACACACCGTCCCCCTGCCCTCCTAAGGCCGAGAAACGTGCCAGTCCGAGGTGGGGACGCAGTGATCCTGGGAGGGGCGTCGGCGGTCGCTGTCCCGGGAGCTGGGGAAGGAGTGGCCACAGCGGCCCAACCAGGTGCCAGCCGGGCAGCTCCTGGAAGCGTTCCCCCAGGACAAGGCCAGCTGACGGCCCCCTGTCCCCACCGCTTGGCCGTGGTGGTCGTGCGGGCCTGCCGCTGCCCCCCCCACCCCGAAGAAAACAGCCCCTGGCTGGCAGGCTTCTGCCAGGCCCCGAGCCAGAGGGGCGCAGCCTCGGGGCACACGGCCCACCCACAGGTGAAGAAGAGGAGCAGAGGAGGTCGGGTCCCCCCGCCCACCCCCAGCGGCACGAGGAAGGCAGCTCTGAGGAGGAAACGAAGGAACTGGCCCCGAACCAAAGGACTGGGGACCCCATGCCTGGCGGCCCTTACCCCACCCCACCCCCGGCCTGCAACAGCCCTGCTCCGTCTCCTGCCGCCCCAGCGAGGGGCCCCGCCCCGCCTGGCCCTCCACCATGAAAGGTCCCTCTGAGACGCAGCCCGCGCCCGGCTGCAGGGCGGGTCCCTCCCGGCCCATGAGGACAGCAGGCGGAAGGCCCTCCGGGCCTGGCTAAATGCATCCTCTGTCTGGAGAGCGTGTTCCGAACCCAGCGCTTCCAGCGGCCCCTGAGCTGAGCCCGCCCTGACTGGGGGCATTCAGGCACCACTGGCTGGCTTCCTGCCCTGTCCACCCGAGAGTCAGGCCTGGAAACTTCCCCAGGACTGCTCACCACGCCTGGCCTGTGCAGCACCCTCGTCATCCTCTGTCCCCACCAGGTGTCTCGACACACTCTGTCCCAACCCGCTGGTTTCCAGCTGCCCGGCCTGGTGCCCCCGGCCTCCTACCTCATGTCCACTCCCTACTCCTGGCGGCTCCACCTTCAGAGCCGACCCAGAATCCGAGCCCCCGAGCCCCACTGCCTCCCTGCCCAGGCTTGCCCCGTGGTCCCTTCTCCATGCAGGGGCCAGAGAGATGCCCCAAGGGTCTGGGTTAGACCTTCCTCTGCTGCTGGACCTGCAAGGGCCCCTCTGCTGTGAGGGCGGGGCTTACACAAGGGCCCATGGCTCCTCCCTGGCGGGATCCCTCCTGCCTCAGGGCCCTTGCACGGCTGTTCCCTCCACTAGGACTGCGGTTCCTTCTCAGGCTCAGGGCTCCCTCCCTCCACCCCCTCAAGTCTTCACTCAAATGTCGCTTATAGACTGAATATTCTGCATCCTCCCAGATTTCATGTTGAAGCCCCAAACCCCAATGTGATGGTACAGCAGGTGGGGCCTGGGGACATGATTAGGGTTGGCTGAGGTCATGAGGGTGGGGCCCTCACAATGGGATCAGTGCCCACATGAGGAGACCGGAGAGCTCCTTCGCTCTGTTCCCCCCACACCCCACCCACCCCATCTGTAAACCAAGAGGCCCTCACAGAACCCCACCATGCTGGCACCCTGCTCTTGAACATCCAGCCCCCAGAACTATGAGAAGTAAATGTCCACGGTTCAAGCCGCCCAGTCTGCGGAGTTCTGTTACGGGGCTCGAGCTGCCACCCGCTGCTGTACTTATGGCTACACCCTGCCCCACCCAACTTTCCTAACCAGCCCCCAAAGCACCTGTAACATGTGATTCTCTTTCCGCACGTTTATCATTTATCACTGCTGTGGCCCTAGAGCTCGGACAGGGCTTAGCGTACAGTAGGTGCTTTAAGGATGGTGGAATGAGTAGCTAGCGTTTACCGAGTGCCTACCGTGTAAGGCCCCATGGGCAGTTTCATTCACTGTCCCCTCTGGGCCGTCGCCAGCATAAGAGGTCCTAGCCACCCTCCCAGGACTTTGGACACAGGGGCTCAAGAGAGGGTGACCACCTGGCCAAGGCCAGCGAGCCCAGAGGGGTAGAGCCAGGTCAGGACAGGGGGAGTCGGGGCCGTATGCGTGCCTGCACAGGGCAGGTGTTACAGCAAGTCAGGCTCACCTGGAGAGCCCAAGAGGGTCCAGCTGAGAGTGGCTGGAGAAGAGTCAGACCTAAGGACAGATGAGGGCCCCTGTGGCCCCGTGGCCCTGACCTGTCCATCACAGGTGCCTGGCACGTGGGTGGGCTGCAGGCCACTTGCTGAATGCACAGAGGGACCGTGCTGTGTCTGCATCTTCAGCCCTCCTGGGGACATGAGCTGTGCCCGTCCCCGCCAGGTGCTCTTCCCAAGATGACCAGCGGGCCTGCTTCCCAGATGGGGACACGGAGGCACAGCTAGGTCGCCACTTGCTCTGCCAACCAGGACGTGCGGAGCCAGGGCCAGAGCCCGCAGCCTAAGCAGCCGCTCAGACATCACAGCACGAACATCCCAACCTCCCAAGGCGGCTGGACGCGGTGTCCCGGGACTCCTGCTGCTCTGGGCCCAGGACGCCCTGAGCAGGGCACAAGGGATGAAGGGACTGAGGAGCAACACAAGTGGGGGGGGGCAGGGCAGTCCACACCCTGTAGGCAGGCAGAGGCGTCCACCAGAGGGGACGAGCAGGCAGCCCCGTGGGGCTCAGCGCCGACTCCCCCATCTTATGCGCTGACTGTGCTGCCATGTCGAGGGGGCGCAGCGGTACCTCCATCCAGCATGGGCCCCCACCCGGTGCCCTCCTGGGGTGGGCAGGGTGGGCACAGCAAGTACCCTGGGAGGACCGACCCTGACCCAGACAGCAGTGGCAGGGAGGTGCCCCGCCCACCCAGACTCACCCTGGGACCTCTTAGCTGGGGTGGGGGCAGCGAGGGCCGTGAGGGTAACACGTGGGCTGAACCCAGCCAGGCTCTGGGTCCTCCAGCTGCACGAAGTGCCAGCCACCCAGGCCCACGGCCCACCACAGGCCACACCTGTGATGCAAGGCCACGCCCACCACAGGCCACGCCTGTGATGCAAGGCCACGCCCACCACAGGCCACACCTGTGTTGCAAGGCCACGCCCACCACAACGGTCACGCCCACCGGCTCCCTCCCGCCCCCGACCCAGCCCAGGGCCTCCCTCCTCCCCTGGAGATGCTCCTCCACCAGGGCTGGTTAAGGACCCTCCGGGGGCTCACTTGGCCCCCTTCGCCCCCCCCCACCCCCCACTGCCAGGCTCTGGATATGCAACTCCCCCACCCCCGCACCCCAGGGACAGTTTCCAGAAGACAGGCACCCGGCTTTCTGGAAACTGGGCCGGCCCACCACCCGCGCTCAGTACGCCCCTGAAAGAACGAGTGAACGAACGGATGAAGGAACGATGCTGTCCCTGCAGAAAGCCCTGCCGTGGCCTGCACCACAAGCCCTGCCCGTCCAGGCTCACCCGACCGGGGGTCTCCTCCAAGCAGAGCTCTTCTCCAGGGCCGCCTAGACTCAGGGCGCTGGCCCACCTCCAGCAGCTGCATCCCAGGGCCGGGGCCCCCAGACCTGCCTCCACGGGCCTCGGGAGGCCGTTCCGGCCACTGTCCTCCCAGGAGGATGGCCTTTTCCCAGCGGCTGCTGGCGGCCTGGCGCCAGCAGCCTGGTGGGAGGAGGCTTCCTGGGGCCCCGGCTGGGAAGGGTCTGGGCCCGGGGCAGAGCAGAAGAGGCGGCGTGGGGAGGACAGAAGCCGCCTTGTTCCCGCACCCACCCTGTGCCCCCCTTTCCTCAGCTCAAAGGAGGAGGAAAACACCAGGAGAACCCAGGGCTGGGCCGCGCCTCCGCGGGAGCCTTTCCAGACGCCGGGCTCAGCCCTGCCCCCACCTGCCGCTGGGGCTCCCAGAGGGTGGCCTGGCAGGGCCAGGCGTGCCAGGGGCTCTGGGCGGAGCTGCCCACCCTCGGAAAACCCTGGCCAGAAGGGCAGACGCTGGCCTGCACGTGCTGGGACGGGGTGGGGAGCGAAGGGGGCCACACTCCATCCCATCCCCACTGGCTACAGCACCCCCAAAACAAGGGTGGCTGAGGGTCCCGGCAGCCCATTTCCTCCCTTCCATCTCAGCCTCTGAGCGAGGGTGTGGCTCTGAACCCTCTTCCAGGACAGGCCGTTGTCACAAATCCATGAGCGTTACAGCACAGAACCCCGGAGGCCTGACACCACAGTCGGATGGCTTCCCAGCCTCGTCCTGGGCGGGCCTGGGGGCTTTGGAGGCTGGGGAAGGTGGGCGACCCGGGAACACAGCCATGAGGGGCCTGGGGCTGGACTCTCTGAGAACTCGAGAACCACGAGTTGCGGACTGTGTGGGCTGGGAGGGAGAGGCAGCTAACACCTGCCCAGAGCCTGCCCCGTACCCACCAGCAGCGCGGGAGGCCAGCTCAGGGCGGCCCCTGCCCCAGCGCCCACATTTATTGATCTACTTGCTTGGCCGCGAACTTTCTGTCCTTGTGTGGGTAGCATCACTGACCTACACAGGGCGACCAGCAGCCCGTGAATGAGGTCGTCACAGCAGCCGTGGCTGAGCTGCGGGCCTCAGTTGATGAGTCCCCGGCTCACGGCTCCCTCGGCCTCTGGCTGACTTGGCTTCTCCCTCCTGCCAGCAGCCCCCTCCCACTCCATCCCTACAAGAAGCCCTCCCCCAGGCCCAGCCCCCAGCCTGGAGGGGGGTCTTCAACCCCAGAGGAGTGGGGTGGCTAGGGAGGGGCAGGGAGGGGCCCCCTCCTCCTCGTGCCTGAGAAACCTGGGGGGTTCAGGGCGACCCCAGGGCCCCACTGCCCCAGAGACCTGAAGGACAGGCCTGAATGCCCCTTTGCCCGCGCTGTGTCCCGCACCTTCCAATCTCAGCATCCCGACTTGCCCCCAGCACCCTGTCACTTGCCCATGCCACTGTGAGCTCTGGAGTGAGCTGGCGATGGGGCTCAGATGCTGACACCCCCCAGGGACAGGGGCTCAACACGTTATGAGGGACCCCTTCCCTTGGCTAGCAGCTCTGTTAAATATTCTCCTGTTCGAGGGCGGAGCCCATTGGGCCCCAGCGTGAGCCAGCACCCCCTCTACCCTGGCAGCCCTCCTGCCACCCCCCTGCCCTCGCAGGCCCCTGCATCTCAGGCCGAGGTCTGAGCCCACGGGAGAGCGGCACCCCACGCCCAGCCCAGGAGCTCACCTTGGGCCTCGTAGCCGGCCAGGTCTGGCTTCTCCGCGGCTGCCGGGCTGGACAGCCGGCCCAGCGCCAGCTGCAGCTGTGCCACGTTCATGCGGGCCGTGAGCTCCCCACTGCGGTCCCCGATCTGCAGCCGGGCAGGGCCAGGTCAGTGGGCTGCGAGGCCCCCTGTGCACTCCCTCGGGGCAGTCACGGCCCCGGGTCTCCAAGGGCACTAGGCCCACTGCGCCCCAGAGGTGGAGTCTGGCGGGGGTCCCGGGGGCGGGGGTAGCCTCACGTACCCCTTACAGCCCCCCTCACACCCCAGCCCGGCCGTGCCACGTGGGGCCCTCCGGTGGGCAGTCAGCCTGCACCTTTCTCAGCCCCGTGCCCGCCAGGCTCCCGGCGGGGACCCTCCCTGCAGGGAGGCCACGTGCTTACCCAGGAGCAAAGCCACAGGTAAGGCGGGGGGGGACCCCCACGTGGAGTTCCAGGGCCCCTGCCTGTGCTCAGAGGGACGCAGGGGCCGGTCCCGCTGGCGGCCCAGGCGGAGGGGCTTTTTCCAAGCCAGGACCTCCCCTGACGCGAGCTCTCCTCCCCTCCACCGGGACACCTAAGGGCCTTGCCCGCCTGTGGACTTGGGGCTGTCTGTGGCGGGTCTGGGGAGCGCTGGGGTGGGAGGTGACCTGGCTCTGCCGCTGGGGCTGCTTCCCAGAGGTGGGTGGGGGCTGAGGAGGGGACCGGCCGGGAGCCGGGGAGCCGGGGCTCACCCGCGCCGACCCTGGAGTGCCCCATCGCGGGCTGCCCTGACCCCAGCAGGAGGGTCCTGGGTGGACAGGCCCACTTCCCCAGGAAGGTGTCTGGTTGAGGGGTCCCAGGGGAAGATCCCCAGGGGCGGCCGTGCCTTTGTGCCCCTGGGCTGCCCCTGGCAGGTATTTCCACCCTGGGTGTCGGGCAGAGGCATTCCACGGCCCAGCCTGGCACACTTCCGTCGGAGACAGAAGCAGCCGGTGGTGGCTGCCCAAAGGTGACACTAACACTCTATGGGCGGATAACGGGCCCCCCCTCCCCCCTCCCCCCTCCCCCCTCCCCCCTCCCGACCCCCTGGCTACAGTACAGCAGACAAGCAGCCACCAGGTCTCAGGAGTCACGGGGTGGCCGGGCCCCTTCGCAGCAGGTGGCGACAGCCAGGGAAGGGCCTAGAGCACACGGAGGCACCGGCCCACCTGGAGGGGGCTGGGCAGCTCCAGGGATGCGGGGCTCCAACGCTGGCGAAGGCCAGGGTTGGGGGCTGAGGGGAGGGCAGGCCCGGCTCACCTCCTGGGAGATCTCCAGGTGCTTCTTGGCGAAGGTCAGAGCCTGTGCTGGGCTCCCCATGGATACGTAGGCGTTCCCCAGGCTCCAGCACGCCCGGCCCTCACCCACTCTGCCGGGGAGGGAAACTGAGTCCACGTCTGCACCCCAGGCCTGCCAGCCTGCCCACTAGTCCAGCCGCCCCAAGCCCCCAGCCTCCGGGTGGTCAGGCCCATCACGAACTGGGGATGGGTGTGGGGGGTGCTCCGTGGGTGGTCCAGGGTCCCTGGCGTGGCCTTGACTGCCCCCTAGTGGCCGGGGAGGCTCTCACCCCTGTGGCTCCCTGAGCAGCAGTGATCTCATTCCCTTGGTCATAAATTTGTAAATGGAGCCATAAATAATGTAACATAAACTCAACCACTGTACAGCGCAGGACTCGGTGGCCCTGCGTTCATTGACCATCTACGACCATCGCCTCCATCTCGTTCCAAAACATCATCACCCCAAAGAAAAACTGCAGGCCACGTTAAGCCACCCGGCAGAGCAGCCTTCTAGAAGACGCCTCCTCCCCACCACCCGCGAGGGGCCCTGGCCTGTGGCTCTGGACCCTCTTGCTGCCACTGCCGCCCCCAGACCTACGTGCATGGCTGTGTGTTTAGGCGTCTTCAGCCAGGCGGTCTGTCTCTCTGTAGAGACTGCCGTTTACACGGACGTGGAGAGAGGGGGGCACGGGGGTGTTCAAGGAGGCAACGGGGCGGGCACTGGGGCACAGCCCCCCAGCCAGCTTGCGCCAAGGGTCACTGTGAGCAGCTGGCCCAGCGTCCACTGGTCTCACCGGGTCCCACTCAGTGGGCGGTGTGGCCAACTGATGGGGGAGGCTGAGCCCAGGCGGGGCCGCCTTGAGCAGGGTCCCTTGGGGGTCGGCGGCAGAGCAGCGCCTCAGACCCAGGCCGGCGAGTCCAGGCCACTGTAATCAGCTTGTTACTCAGCCCAGGGGCCTGAAGGGGCGATCGGGGGGCCCCCCGGTGTGGGCCTGGGTAGCCACGCGTCCCCGCCGCACGCACCTGTCGGCCAGCTCCTGGGCGATGAGCAGGTGCCGCAGGTGGTACTCAGCGGCGCGCTCGTAGTCTTGCAGCAGCGTGTACGTGTTGCCCAGGCTGTAGCAGGCCTGCGCCTCCACTGCCTGGTCCTTGAGCTGCCGCGACAGCTGCAGAGTCTTCCTGTGGGGGGCGGGGGGTCACCCCAGGAAGGAAGATTCCAGTATTCCCCTCCATGGGGGCTAGGGCACAGCTCATGCTCCCCCAACGCCCCTTTCCAAGGGCTATGTGGGGGGCGGTGGGGAAGCAGCCCTTTGGCCCCGAGGCCTCCAGCCCCAGGACCCCACTGGGGGGTCTCTCTGGGCTCCATCAGTCGCCCTTCCAGGGTGGCACAGAACCCCCCGCGCGGCCCCTGGGGAGGCTGGGAGGGCAGAGCTTGAGGTGGGCGCCTCCTTGGCCTGGGGTCCAGGCTCCCTCACCCTCCTAGGGCCCACCCTCTCCCTGGCTGGGCGGTGGGGGTGGGAGGGGTGCTGCCTACTTGTAGTACTCGGCGGCCACGTCGAAGCGCCCCAGGAAGATGTGGGCGTTCCCCAGGTTGCTATAGGCCCTCCTCTCTGCCGCCTTGTCTCCAAATTCCTTAGCAATAGCCAGGCGCTGAGGACACAGACACAAGGCCCAGGTGGTCCCGGAGCAGCCCGGGGTCCGATGCAGATGGCAGGTGCTGCCCCCCCCCCACTGCCCAGCACGGCCAGCCCGACGTCCGTGTGCCCAGAGGGGCAGCCCTGGGAGCCCCGGCACCAAGCCCAGATGAAGCGAGGGGGCTGCTGGGGTGCCCCAGCTGTCTCGCTCCGACCCTACGTCAGGGCCACCCCGTCGCTGCCACCCACTTACCTCCTTGTGGAAGGTTGTGGCCTCTGTGAAGCTCCCCAGCAGGTAGTGGGTGTTGCCCAGGTTGCCATAGGCCCTGCCCTGGGCTGCCCGGTCGCCCAGCTCCTTCACCAGGGACAGGTTCCTCCTGGGGGCCGAGTCTCTCTGAGCTGTGTCCCTCCCAGCGACCCACCCGCCCAGGCTAGAAGGTGCTGAGTGGGTGGCCTCCACACAGTCCCTCCCAGGGTCGTGCCCCCAGAGGAGGGTGGCTCTGCTCGGTCTGAGCTCCAAGGCTCGGGTCAGCCTCCGCCCCGCCCCCGACTCTGGTTTTCAGGTGCTGCCTATGCCGGCCAGGCCGAGGACAGGGCGGGTGGGGTGAGGAGGGAGCCCACCCAGGTCCCCGCGTGTGCAGAGCGCGGGGACAACCCCGCCTGCTCACTCGTAGAACTCAGAGGCCCGGCGCAGCGTCTCGCGGACGGCAGGCGGCAGGTGCCCAGGGTCCTGTGCTGCATTCCAGGACAGCTGCTTGCCCTTGGCGTGGTACACGTTGCCAATGTTGTAAAGTGCCCTCGCCTCCCCAACCTGTGGGCGACACTGAGGTTGGTGGGGGGGCGGGGGGGTGTCTCCAAATCCACAGCCCCCGAGGAGCCGGCCGCTCAGGCCCTGTGCGCACAGAGCTGGTGTTCCCATCGCCTGGTCCACGGTCCCCGCTGTTCCTCGGGCCCCAAAGGCAAGGGCCTGGGGGGTGGCAGCACCAGGTCTAGACACTAAGGTAGGGGTCACGGGGAGGGAGGAACCTGTCCCCACCCCTCCCGGTCACCCCTCTCTGACACCCAAGGGTCAGGGCTCTGCCTCTGCTCAACCACCTCCGAGGCGGCCTGGGGCGAGTCAGTCACCTCAGCCGCAGTTTCCTCGCCCATACAGGGGCAGGGATGCTTACCCCACAGGGCCACGGGGGCAGGACACAGAGCAGGGCTGTCAAGGGTCCAGCAGAGCTGGACCCACCGTTGCTCGAACGGTGCTGCCTCTCCAGCCAGGTTCCTTCCGGAGCCGGCCCCCACCCCCGTCTCCCTCTGGCCCCAGGAGTGACTGGGGGTGTTGGTGGCTTCAGGGGGGAGGTCGGGGAGAGGGGAGCTGACGTGGAAGATGGGAGCCCGGGCCTCAGCCCCACAGCGTCGGTGTGAGCCAAAGTGCCCTCGTTTCTGAAGGGGACCGTCGTCCCACGGGAAGAGCACACGGGGCTGTGAGTGGTGTCACCTGCGGCTCCGATCCCAGACCCAGACAGGGCCACAGGTCAGGGGCCGCCGCCCACCTTGTCCCCCTGCTCCTGGGCGATGTCCAGGTGCCGCTGGCAGCAAACAACGGCCTCGTCAAAGCGGCCCAGCACCTTGAGTGTGTTGCCCAGGTTCCCACTGGCCTTGGCCTCCCCCATGCGGTCACCGATGGTCCTGGAGGGCAGGAAAGAGGGAGGGGCTGGACCAAGGACTGGCGGGACCCTGAACCCAGCAGGGAGCCCTGGTGACGGCAGCAAGAGTCTGGGGGGACCGGGAGCCCCCAGACACTGGGATGATGCTGGGCAGGGGTCCCATGGCGGGTGGGCCCAGCTCAGGACCACTTCTCTGCTAGGCCAGTCTGGGGGAAGGACTTGCGAAGACCGGCTTGGAGGCAGGAGAGTTGGGGGCCTGGCAGAGGGAATTAACCATGCAGTGTGTATTTGCTGCGTGTCTGCCGCCACCACACACTGGCTGGACGCTGAAACCAGGGCCCACCAGCTGGAGGGGAAGGGCCTGTGGGCACAGTGGTCGGAAGCTCCGCCCCCACCTGGGATATCTGGGGGCTCATGGGGTGGGGGGGCTCCTGCAGGCCTTAAGGAGCAAAAGAGGGGGCAGGGAACACGCAAGGGGAGGGTGTTCCAGGGAGGGGCAGCAGCGGGGAAGTTCTGGAGGCCCGAGGAGAACGGAGACACTGGGAAATGGGGGGCGGGGGCCGGTCAGGGGGGGCCGAGTGGGTGGGGCCAGCAGGAGGAGGCTGGTCGGTTCGTGGTGAGAGCGGCGGGGCGGGGGGGGGGGGGGGGGGGGGGCGGGCGCGGGCCCAGGGGCGGGACGGCTCACCGAGCTAGCAGCAGGTCGTGTTTGTGGTACTCCAGCGCCCGGGCGTACTCCTTCAGGTAGAAGTAGGCGTTGCCCAGCTGGCTGTAGATGGCGCTCAGCGTCTTCAGGTCCTCGGTGCCCACCTGCACAGCGGCCTCAAAGAAGGCCACGCCTGCCTTGAAGTCTCCAGCCTTGCACAGCCGCTCACCCTCCAGGGCCAGCTCCAGGCACGAGGCTTCCATCCTGGGCGGAGAGGAGGGGTCAGGGCTCTCAGCCTGCCCCCCACGCTCCATCCTGGGCGGAGAGGAGGGGTCAGGGCTCTCAGCCTGCCCCCCACGCTCCATCCTGGGCGGAGAGGAGGGGGTCAGGGCTCTCAGCCTGCCCCTCACCATTCGGACAGCGGGGCACCTCGGACGGCTGTGGCCAGCGCGGTGCCCGCGGGCGTGGGCGTCAACCTCTCTTTGGATGAACGCCCCGGTTGGCACACGGTGCGGCTCACCTGTGCCGCAGCCTCAGGGCTCCCCTTCCCCACCCCCAGGGCACCCGGAGGCCACGAAAGCATGAATCTGCAACTGCAGCCGGACCCTCGCCCAGAGGCGGCCTGCAGACACTACCTCCCCCCACCCCAGTCCCAGCTGCTGGGGCAAGGGGGCCGCCCCTGGGCCAGGCGCTACCTGCCACAGTGGCTACGGTGGCCTGGGGCAGGCCCTGATCCCCTGTGAGGATGACGGAGGCTCACAGGGTCAGCCAGATGGTCAGGGCCACACAGGCAGGATCCGATCCCAGCGCCTCCTGGGTCCTGCATCCTGGAGCAGGGCCCCCACCCTCCAAGCTCTCGGGGGGGAGGGAGGGGCTGGGGACTCGGCCGTCACCTGTCCTCACCTCCCATTTTCTGGTGGGGCGTGGCTGCATCTGAGTCGATGTCCTGCGCTGGGGCCCGAGGGGGGCTGGGGGCGCAGGTGCAGAAAAAGCCAGGGAGAGGGCCCCCACCGAGGCAAGCGGCCCCTGCCACCCCGCACCCCACTGAGACCACACAGCAGGAGCAGAGCACCCCCTGGAAAGGCGGGAGCCGGCTCCGGGCTGCCA